>NC_141757.1:102781410-103088910 GCF_982258835.1 Parasteatoda tepidariorum
TATAAATTTCCCTCTTCAGACAGCAAAAGTATACATTAAAAATAAAAATAATTTCTAGATAAATACTGCAGATCCACAATTTGCTATTTAATTATTTTCACACGAAGATGAACAATTTTAACTAGTTTAACTTTTATGTTATTGTTAAGGGTTCTGAAAACTTACGTAAAATATTAGTAATTAAATTGGAGTAAACACTTTCTGTTGAGAAATTTTTAAATCAAGCTTAATTTCTTAATTTGAAACGGTTATTTACAAATTCAACCTTTTGAAAATGAATAAGTATTCCAGTTGAAATAAATCATGCAT
The DNA here is from genome assembly GCF_982258835.1 of Parasteatoda tepidariorum. NCBI lineage: Eukaryota > Metazoa > Arthropoda > Arachnida > Araneae > Theridiidae > Parasteatoda > Parasteatoda tepidariorum. The sequence goes on from NC_141757.1 coordinate 102,781,720, forward strand.
TTTTATGATGAATTAATGTTTCAAGCTCTGTGAATAAAATAAAACAAATTTCATAAGAAAAACTTGAACTCAACTAAATGTTTTGTCCATTGATTTGCGCAATGTTTTTTTCCAATGGAACTTAAACACAACATTTTATTTCATTTAATATAATATTTTTCATGCATGAAACTTTTTTTTGCGTTTTAATGAATGCAGATTAAACATATTTCAATAAAAATAATCCAACATTTTATAACATTTCTATTCTCGGCCTAAAATAGGCTAATAAGAAGAGCGAGTTTTCTCTGATGTGCAAAATGGGATTATATTTGGCTGACGTTTGGATAGTGTTGCCTACTGTTGTCATTTATCCTGGATTTGTTTAAGCGAATAACAAAAAAACTTTGACATATTAAATGCTTACTTCTTGTTTATGCAGTCAATGTCTTATTTAAACAGTGATAAACAATCGATACGACGTTACTCAATTTTTTTCCTTGTATGAAAAGCCCAAAAAATAAATCGCTGTCTCAATTCTTTTTCCTTTTTTTCGTAACAAAATAATTAAAAAATTTTAGTATGTGTTATTTTTATTTCAATTTTATCATGTACTAGAAAATGCTAGGCGGAGTACTAAGAAATGTTTCGCAAAGCTCTGAGTGCATAGATTGAGGAACTCTGATTTAGACTACCTTGTTCTCTTCTATTTTTAATATGTATTAAAAGTAAACTAAATTCTGAGAAATTAACAAATTAAGGAGCTTGACGGAACTGAATTCGGAAAATAAATATTTTTTATAATTTTTAAGTAAGAATTAATTAAAAATTTTAATTTTTAAGTAGGTAATTTTATATAATATTACTTCTGTAAGCAATTTTATATTACTGCTATTGCAAGTAATTTAAAATGGGGCTATGTTGGTTATTTATTCAAAATAGTAGCTACGTAAGTTTAAGAAAGTTCCCTAAACAGTATCGTTATTTCACCCGACTTTGGAGAAAGCATAACTTTTACTCTGACAAAATGGGACATTTAATGTGATGGAACGTGATATTTATGATTCTAATTACTAAGAATCGATGTTCAAAGCAAATATATCCAAGAATTCTAAGCACTTTTTAGAAGACTTATATTTCTTCCAGGACGTGAAAAAACGTCACGGCAAAAGTTCAGGCATTTTGTTTTACTCATATAAACTATTTACGTCCAAATACTGTAAAAAAAAATACAAAAAGCCATTTTAAGGACAAAATATCTTTTTAGTTACATTAAAAAAAACGATATTGTAAACACTTTTACATTTGATTCAAGGACTTAACAAAGCTCCTTAACAGCAATTATTTTAATTATCTAAGCTTTTATAGCTGTTCATTTAATTTATTTAGCAAACGAAATTTAAATATCAAGCCTAACAGCAAACAAAACTTAAAGGAAATGTTTCGTTTGGTGGGGAACTCTAGTAAATAAATTTATTGTTGCATTTATACAAATACTTGATCTTGCTTAATTCGCATGCGTGGATTTCAAATCTGAAATTAGTTTTGCTCCAGGAACTACAGATTTTTCTTAAAATAACGTTTTTAGTTTATTTTTTTGAAATGTTCAAGAATGTCGGAGTGTTTGGAATGTTTGGAATTTCGAAACGTCCAAGCTTAAAAATTATGTATTGAACAGGGGGTCACGCAATCGTTGTGGCAAATTTCCAGAGAAATTAATACTCGTCATCAGGATTAAAATTGCTTAGAAGCCCATGCCCGAAATGTTGTCGAAAGCGTCTAGGGGAGCTTCCCTCTTATGACCTGTTCAGAAAAACACGAAGAAAGAGTTCGAAATAGGGATGCACCCCTAGAGACATTCTCGGGCAGAGGTACCCTTGCAATTTCAAACCTGAGGATGTGCCTGAACTATCCTAGAAGTTTGTTACGACATTTTGTGATCCCCGGTTATATACACTACAGTCTCGATAACTCGAGTCTCGGTTGTTCGAGTTTCCAATAAATCCGAGCTAGTTGGGAAAAAAAGTCTATCCTGCTCCCAAAAAATGACAAACGCACACATAACACAATTACTATGATTGATTTTACTACTATTACTACGACTGAATGTTGAAAAACCTGAATGACAAAAAACGATATTGTTTGTTCAACTCTGAAATATGTGAATAGTGTGTTGAAACTGAAAAAACATTAGACAATTATTTTAAAGTACAATTAGCCTGATGCAGATAATGTAATGAATATTGTAACTGAGTTTAATGTAACAAATGTTCCCTGATCCTCTAATGTAAGTAAATCTTTTTGAAATATATTTTTCAATTAAATACTGAAATTTAAAGATTGCTTTGTTTCCATTCATTGATTAAATTTCCAATTTTCGATAATTCGAGTTTTCGAAAGTTCGGTCTCGTCTACCTCGAATTATTGAGACTCTACTGTATAACGTTTTTATACTTGAACAATTCAACAGAAAAAAGCTAAAAATGATGTCTTTAAAAAAACTGTAGTATGAAGAGAGAAATCTATAGCAGATTAGAAATCAGTGCCGTGAAAATATTCCAGACTCGTTAAAAAATCTCATGCACCAGAAAATAAAAATAAAAATTGTTCCCCAATGTTAATGTCTCGATTCCTTTTAACCTTTCTACTGCATTTTAACTATTACTTAAACTTTTCGTTCTGAATAACTATTACGAATCATTATCAAAAACATTCCTTAGAAACTTTTGTGCAATTTTTTGAAGGACTCGTGAAAGTCTTGACAGGAATGTTAGACTATAGCCAATAGGTAAGAATAATTAATGTGAGGAGACAAAAGGATTTCCCTGAATTGTTGTGTTACCTAGAAGTTAGGTGATGATGAAAATATAAAATAAATAATTTTTAAGAATTTGCGATTCATAGTTACGCTCTCCTTGGAATTTATTTGATATGTTACTTATTAATTCGAAAATGATTAAAATCAATGTTTATCTTTCGTGAGAGCGAAAATATCTTTTAACACGTTTCTATAAACTCGCAAGTCTATATTAAATATGATGATCTCGCGGTTCAATTCATTTCAAAACGCCTTTAACAGAAATATTTAATGACAACAAAAGGAACGATGTCAAAAAAACAGTGTCAAAGAGGATTCTGAATAACAATGAACTTTATATTGCTGCGCAGAGCGCCATCTGTTGGTTTTTAGAAATATTAACAGAGAATAGAATGGTTGCTTCACAGTGAAATGACCGGGGTTCGGATCTTAGCGGTGACTGGTCGATACGAATTCTGCACCCGGTTCGCGCCGACCAGAATGCTGACGTAAACAATCATGGGTTAGAATCCCCTTGCCGTAAGGCTAACCGTGGGAGATTTTCTTGGCTTTCCTCTCCACGTAACGCAAATGCGGGTTAGTTCCATCAAAAAGTCCTCCACGTAGAAATTTCTCCCAATATTTGATCCAGAAACTCTTAGGAAATAGAATTGTAATGCTTTAAGGATTAAGAAAGTAAGTGTTGTGAACAACGACGCAGCTGTAAGTCAATTTTACATGCAACAACCCAGCTGAATGATTTCCCAGCTTTGTATTCAAAGCATCGCCAACTCTGGAATATTCCAGCGGCGTAAGAATACGTAAAACTAATTTGCATACCTGCACACTATTATCGCAAGTACAAAACCATTTGCACATAGCTTAAATAGAAAGAAAATAACGAAATTTTGATTTAAAGGGCAGGAACAGGATTCAAATCCACATATTTTTGAGTGGAATTTCTTTGCTCTAACCACTCAGTCATAGAAGAAGCAATTTTTTGTGAGAAATCATTACATAGATTTAAGTTAGGTATTAAAACATGAATTGTTTTAGAACACACAAAACTTTTGATTTCAATTTTTCGAAATACCTCTTGGTGTTTGCTAAATTAAACATTTTCCTTCCCATTATTAGTTTCTCCCAAAGTAAGATGACTAAACTCGCAAATTACTATTTCACATCATTAAGATTTGATTTGATTTGATTTGTTCATTTACGTCGCACTAGAGCTGCACAATGGGCTATTGGCGACGATCTGGGAAACATCCCCGAGGATGATCCGAAGACATGCCATCACAATTTTGATCATCCACGGAGGGAATGGCACCCCCGCTTCGCTAGCCCGACGACCTGCACGCGAGGTTGAGCACTTTACGGTAGAACAGTTTAACGAGGACCAATACCGCACACCCTCTGTCCCTTTGCAGACTGATCCAAGTGGTCACCCACCTGCACACTGACCGCAGCCTGTGATGCTTGCCTTCGGTGATCTGCTGAGAACCGTGTCTATATATATATATATATATATATATATATATATATATATATATATATATATATATATATATATATATATATATATATATATATATATCATCTGTTCATGACTTAATAATAATAATAAATTTTAAATAATACAAAAACAAGCAAATGTTGCTGTTTCTAAACCCGCATGATGCAGTTCAGCCAGAGCAAAAACCAAAAATCTCTAAAAAGTCTAAAAACAAATACGGACCTCTTAAAATCTGGGGAACAGTGAAGCATAAGCATTTGAGAATATGGATACAAGCAAATGTACACTATTAAATTATCCATCCATAACAGCTAATTGAATGATTTTATTGTTTTAAGTTTTCGAGGAAAATTCATAGACATTTTGTAAGTGAACAAGTGTTATTTCTCCTTTTCTAATAATACTTTCATTTTCAATATTTTTCTTTTTAAAAAAAAAAGAACTGACGAATCAAAAAGTTAGTCAATTCGAGTCTGTTATCAATAGTTTGTTATAAAAAAAAAAGACATTAAGAATGCAATAATCAAAAATTTGACCTAAATATCAAAGACGAAGTAGAAAAGTTCTCTTCAGAGATTTATTGGCTCTTTATAAATTGATAGCACATCATTACATCGCAATTTTATTTTATAACCGTCGTTGAACAACCAATCAAATTTAGGGTTTACGACTAGATGTTTAACTCCTTAGCCTTGTAGTTTTTAACCCAATCCAGAAGACTAGGAACTCCTGGATAAACCATTTGGAGAAATTTGCCTTCGTGGAGGACTTTTTGGTAGAACTAATTGGCATTTGCGTTACATGATAGAGAAAGTGTGTTGACCTCCCACGGTTAGCCTGACGACAATGGGACTCTAACCCATGATCCGTCTACCACTGAGGATATTTTTACGTCATTGGATGGCGAACGCTCTATCCCCTGAGCCACCACAGCTCTACAGTACCGCTCAAAAGTATCAGTACACCTAGAAACTTATAAAAAAATGGCTAAATTCAAAGTGTCATAACTTCTTTAAAAATTATCAAAAATGCTTCTGCTTTAGCTCATTTTGAAGCTTAAAATCTCTACTCTTATGTACTTTAATTGTTTTTAATAAATTTATTTTGCAACTACTGATACTTTTGAGCGGTACTGTACATCATAGCAATTGAAAAGATTTGGGTAGTGCGCGTTATATTATTGCGAGTTTTTAAGACAGTTTTTAAAATTTAGGATTTGTATTTTATAAAAATGCCAACATTTAAACAAAAACATTCTGAAAAATCATAAATTTTAAAATATCTAGTAATAATTTGTAATACTGGAAAAATTTTACTCCAAAGTCTTAAAAAAAAATCTTTTATAGTATAATAAAAAGCCGTTGATTGAATTGCGATCAAATACTCGATTTTTCAATCCAAATAAAATAGTTCATTGCGTAATACACATTTTTTACCTTCAACTTTGTTTTTAAACGAATTGTTTTTAACCGTACTATGTAAGAAACCATTTTGTTCACTATTGAATTTTCAGAAATTACTCTTTAAACAGTTTTTTGTCCACTTTATTGCTTCCTCTAATCATTGTCGTCCCGCCTGATGTCGCTGTTGAAAACAACATCAAAAAAATGAAAAATGTTAGAAATAGAAACGAACTTTTGAAACTTTAAACTAAATCTAAAGCTCTTTTGTTATCTATTTCTTTTCAGCGTTGTTTTATTCTGAAGAACAAGTTGTTGGGAATCGTATTTCAAGTATTTCAAAGAGAAAGATAAAACATTTAAAAAAGAAAATAAGCATTTTGAGAATATAAGAAAATATTGTAATTTTAAATTCCTTCATGATCGAATAAACGTGAAAAAGTTATATTTTCTACTCGGTGTGTTCTGCAAAAAACTATTCTTATATGAATTAAATATAATCTTTCTCATGTATGTGAAATATTTCTTATGTGAAAGATTATCTTTTGTATTGTGGGGGGAAAAAATTTAGAAAAAGCTTGATTAAATTTCCAAAAATAAATATTTGTTATTTTTTATACAAATATAATATATATGTTTTTAAATAACTAACTTCATATTAATTTGTTGACCTTAACACGAATATGTAGCTTCTAATGATTTATTCCTTGCTTAAAATTAAAAAAAAGAGTAAACTTTAAGACAGTAGTGAAAGAAAACCATATGCCATGTACAGTGCGCGAAAAAAAGAAAGGAAAAGAAAAGCGAACCACCTTGATTAACTTTTGATCTAATGATCAGATCTTCGCGCTCTAGGACTCAATCTTAATAGGTCGAGAGGGTGACCTCAAATATGTTACTGCTTAGTGTAAATACTTAAAATATCGTCTGCACTAATTAATTAGCATATTCGAGGTCACCCTCTTGAACCATTAAGATGGAGGTTAGAACGTGAAGACGTATCCGGCTTTTAGAACGTGTCCGGCTTTTTTTTTCTTCTTTTTTCTTTTTTCGTCGTACTGTTCATGATGTACGGCACGCAATAAAAAAAAGATATTACTGTGAATAACTTTCATCTATTGATCTGATTTTCACGTACTAAATTTCAATCTTAATAGTTCCAGGGTGTGACTTTAAATTTATTAATTAGTTAGTGCTAACTATCAATTAAGTTTCAAAATAAGACGCAAAAACGTACTTTCTGAATAAACATATAATTCCATGTACACATTTGGATTCTTGATCCTTAAAATATGGGGGTTAGCAAAATTTCGATAAATTGGATCATAATTGTTTTTTAGCGATTGTCACAAGAAACGACCAAACAATATCACCGCAGCAAGTTTAGTAATTTAAGATAACCGTAATCTTGCTAAATTGACAAGAAAAAACAATACCCTGTTTTTCTCCGTTGCAAAGCAATGAAGTTAAGAGAATAAATAAGAATGAAATAAAAGCTAAAACTTTTTCATTCAACATTTTGTGATAGCTCGAAAAGCCTTATTCATTAATAGTTAATTGAAAATAGATTCTCAAAATTTACTCTAGATACATTTCATTTTCGCGTATACTTTAGGTGCATTTCGATGGTTTATTTGTTACACATTTTATTTATTTTTTCTTAGTTGCTTTAAATTATTCAAGCTATACCCTTTAATACATTCATAGTAGAATGGTAAATGGGGCTTCCAAAGCTTTTCTTTATCATTGATGCCGCTAAAACAAACAAGCAAAAATAATGGAATACAAATAAAAATAATGGAATAGGAAGAAGAAAAAAAAGGAGTAAAGTTTAAACAAAAAACTGCTCCTCGGAGCATTAGCTCTCTTGTCTCCTTATGACAAAAGTCTAAAAAAATTGCATTTATAATGTCTGTAAAAGTATGACGATAAGTAATTCTCTCGTTAAAAGAACGCTAATTTTTTATTACGTATATCAAATCTACGTAGATTTTATTTTCAAAATAATCAAAAAAATTTCGTGCGAGAAAATAAAAAAAGGTTGTCAGAAAATAGATTAAACAAAATAGAATAAAAATCTTCGTAGAAGCATAAAGAGCAGGGACATATAATGAAGTAATTGGTCAAATAGTTCTACGAAACACGCGTGACCAGATAATTAAAAATTTAATTTTAAAATCAAGACGCTTAGGATGATATATGAAATACTGAAATATCTTAAGACGTTTAAAAATTTTAGCCACGCATTCGACAGTTTATCAGGATCGGCTACTCCATACTATTTGTAAAACATTACACTCAAAACATTAAAAAATCTTTTCATATAATCATTGCTGATATTACAAGAGTTTGATTCATGAGTATATAAGGATACTTTTTACAAAATTAATATCTTTAATTAAGGTTTTATTGTTTAGTTATTAAATATATATTATGAATAATTGATAAATATATTATTCCAAATGTATACATACCAAAGCACATTACTGAAATTGAATTTACTGAGGAATGAAAAAGCGACACAATAAAATTTTAAAAAAACGCTGATGAATAAAACATGAAACATGTTTTTAGAAACTTGGCGTTCACTAAATATATTACTTCATTCAAATCTCTTTACTAAATTAAGTAAAAATTAGCAGATGATTTTAAGAGAAACATTAATAAATTAAATATATTATATTTTAAGTGTTTAAAAAAAGAAAATAAAGAAAAACGAGTTCGAATCGAAACAACGAAAAAATCATGAATGAAATTTTTGCCACATGTGCGTAAGTCAACTTCCCTGTAAGTCTGTCATAATTTGGTATTAATTGTTCCATTTAAATATTTATTTCACTGCCGCCAGTTTACTTTTTAAAAATAATAAATTTTAATTTTTACGGCTTCTATTAAAAAACAAGTGAAAGTTTAGATTTCTCAATAGTACGTAGTACTTAATGGCATGTATACGTAGATTAACATGGCATAAAATAATTTATGCCTCATAATTCAAAATTTAACGTCCACTTTTAAATTAAATAATAAAAAATAATAAATGATTATTAAAAAAAAAATTTATGAAATTATCTGTGAGTAAACTGGTTTTGTCAGTGAGTATAAAGGTTTTTAAAATTGCTTAATTGGTTTTAAAGATATGACCACAAACTCAAAGTGAAATCAACCTTAAGAGCAATAAACTTTCATCCACTTTTCTGATTAGGGACACAGTTTCCTGATTGCGGTTTCAAGGATCAAAAATCAATACATATGTATAATACATAAAGTACAAAAATTATATTGGGTGATAATTTTTTTGCGCAATGCAAAATATCTATAAAATATGTTACCAATATTTTCAAAAAAATATAATTTGTTTTTATATTGCCCTTTCTTTTGATAATTGTTTGGATTTTCTTTTTTTAAGTTCATCATTAAAATATATATTTCTTAAGCTTATTTATATCTTATTTTATTTTATAACAGACATTGAACAGCCGTCCCAATTCTTAGTTGACGGCTATAACTGTCCAACTCCGTAGCATTGTAATTTCGAACCCAACCCAGAAGACAAGTGAACTCTTTGATCAAGCATTGGGAGAAACTAGTTTTCGAAGCGGAATTGTTTATGTTACTAACCCTCGTTTGCGTTGAGTGGGGATGAAAACCGCTGAAACCTTCCACGGTTAACCTGACGGCGAAGGGATTCAAACCCGTGATCCTACTACCACTGAGGATAAGTTACGTCAGCACTGTCATCGGTGTGAACAGGGAACAGCATTCATACCAATCACCCACAGCAGGTATCCAAACCTGGGTCACGTGATTGGTGTGCTAATGCTGCATCTCCTGAGCCACCGCGGCTCTCATAAGCTATTTGAATTTTCCGACTCTTCGTAAGAAACCATCGTATTATTGTTATGCCCTAGGATGATTCTGCATTTTCAAGTCAGTCTGACAATTTTAGGTTAATTGCTGAGAGAACACACATACTGATTAGAAAATACATGTCATTCATTGCTCAATTAGCCTGATTTATTTCAGACAGGTACAATAGTTTCAGACTAGTGAAGACTTTATATGAAAAGTCATAATGAAGGTTTATTGCAATAAGTCTAAGCAGTTTCGTTATGATTGAGTAATACATCCATTTCCTAATTCCATTCCCAAAAGTAATTGATTGAGTAATACTTCCACCTCCTAATTCCATTCCCAAAGGCATATAGGCTTATAGTAATAAGCCTAAAAAGATAAGGTAGATTAGAAAATGCTGGACACTTCTGCAATTAGCCTTGTGTATAACAAGGTGACGACGACATTTGCAACGAGTCATAAAACAACAAACACTAAGCAATTACTAAGCTAAGTACGTTTCATTTTTGATGAAATAATTTAAGTGACTGACTTCTTGAAATTTCATATAATCTAGCAAATCCTCGGACTCTTATAAATTTTACTTTTGTAGATTTAAACTTATTTGATGTACTTCTAATCCCATTTTAACATTTCAACAAATTCCCTCATGACACAATACATTAAGCCCATAATTGTTTACCAACTTTCACTAAATCTTTTCTAATCCTTTGTCATTAACTTCACTCCGTTTTATATGTTCCTATTTTACTCGTTTCAATACAACTAAGAGGCTCCGCCCCCTGCTCGCTAACGCTCTCCGACCCCCGAGAATTGCTACGCAATCCTATGTGCTTCACGCCGTGAACCATGGCTCGCTGCGCTCGCTCGCCAATGAACACAATGTTCTAGCACAAAGACATAGTATATTATCATCAAAGACATAGTATTTTATCATCAAAGACATAGCATTGTACTTATGTAGAAGAATTCTATCAATGTTCTTATTGGCTTTTAAAAAAGTAGATTAGCTATTTAGATTGTACATGGTGAAAAAATCAAAACGTTAGCTAAATGAGAAACATATTAGCGAAATAAATTATCAAATATTGCAGTTACTCACCTAAATTCAACTAAATGTGTATAATAAATTAGTTAATGCTAGAAATTCTGAAAGTTTTAGAAAAAAAATTTATTATTTAAAAATATAAACTTTAAACCCTAACTTTTCCTTGTGAGATAATAACCCTCAAAAAGTCTTTCATTTTCAAGAACGCAAAAATTTGTTTTATCGCCAAATGAAATATTTTTTGGTGATCAGCATTATTAAAATCAATTTCTATATTAATTAACATTTGTGATAAAGTACTTAACATTTTAGAACAAAATAAGGATGTCTTACATACAATAAATTAAAATGCATGGCCGTTAGCATTACCCGAGAAATACCATGTGGAGGTCGCCATGCTGCATTTCTAATCGGGGAGTTTTGATATTGGCACTTCCCCTTGACTACTGCCAATACTTAATATTGCACTTGATCTCTGCAATCTATGTCTTCCATAACATTCCTCAACATTTTCTTGGGCTCTTCGAACACGTTTCATTACGTTTAAAAGCCCTAGCAGCTTCACTAATATTCTGCATTTTAAAGCGTGAAAATTCAATGCATAAATAAACGCGAAATATAAAAAAAATTCAATGCATTCAATACAAACACTTAGACGTTTTTAAGACGTTTAGGTAGCTCCCAGTAGAAAAATATCAATTCAACAGCGGCCTTTTAAAGCATTCTCAATTCAATTAATTAATGAATTCCTAATTGAGTTTAAATTAAATATTATCATGTTTTTAGGGCATGAATCTGAATTGAACAACCTGATAATGCTCACTCTGGTTATTTTTTCCGTTTTTAAAAGCGCTATATGTTGAGCCACCTCATGTGACATTTGCCATGTGACATTTTTAGCAGCAATCATTGGTCAATTATCTAACGTTGCCATTCGGGAAGTTGTAATGAGGCTTTTTTTTGGTGCCGTGTAAGAGAAATATATATATAGATAGCCTTTTGAGTTATGTTATATTTAATCCAAATGCTGCGTTAACGGAAAATGTGCATTAAATTTTTAATAAATATCTGTTATTATCCAATTTTTGTTAAGGTATACAAGAGTATGAAAATAAAAATTTTCGATGAAAATTTCGATTTTTTTTATTTTATTACATTTAAACTTTAGTGATTTAGCTTTCCAAAAGCATTTAAAAAATTTTACTACGATTTTTAGAAATTAAGTGACAGTTTTTTTTTTTCATATGCTCTCATAAGAAGCCAAACGGAAGTGAACTCACGAAAACGCAACTAATATGTTTTTTTTTCCTGCTTTGGTGTTACTAAAACTTTTATTCATTGGAATAAATTATAAAGTTAATGCAAATGAAATTCATTTTCAGAAATTAATTTTCGAATTATTCTTTTTCTTATTTTCAGAATTTTTTTGCATTTTCAATGCATTTTCTAAAGAACGTTGTTTTTGAGAAAAATTTCTTTACGCTAATACGCATCACAAAAAAGTTTATTATAGAATTCTTCGAAATTTTGATTGTAAATTTTGTATAATGTTAGGAATGTTTTGAACTAAAAGCTAATGTCTAAGTTGGAGTTTGTCATTTTTATCAAGCTTTAAGTTAGAATATTTAGAATTTTTCTTTAAAAATTCGATATTGAACAACAAATTTAGCTCTATTTTATTGGTTTTTTTTTTTTTTTTTAAATTTTTTTTTATGATTTGTAGTTTAAAACGCAGGTAATCACATTATTGATCAAGAAAAAAAAATTTGAAATTTATGCATTATAATTTGTTCTAGAGCTGTTAGCATGACATAACACTTTTGTAGTTTTCAAACTCCCTTATTTTCAAAACATTTATAAAAATTTTTAAAAATTATAATTTTAAACTCCTTCTTGCTAAACATAAAATTAAAGCTTTAATTGAGCCTTTTAAAAAATAATGTGTCGAAACCTGTCCGGTACCTTAAGCTTTCTGACAAATACCGTGACAAATACCGCATATCAACTGCTATTTTAGAAAGAAAATAAACTTATATAGTCTTAATTGACTTTAATATCAACTGAAACCATAGCAATTTGTTTCAAAAACCGTGGTGTCTCAGGGAACAGAGCCCTCACCTCCAGGTTCAAATCTCAGCGATGGCTGGTCGCTTTGAATTCTGCACCCAGCTCAAATCGACCACAGTGTTGACGTAAAATATCCCCAGTGGTAGATGGATCTTAAGTTAGAGTCTCCTTGCCGCAGGGCTAATCATGGGAGGTTTTCGTGCTTTTTTCTCCATGTAACGCAAATGCATGTTAGTTCCAGCAAAAAAAGTCCTCCACGAAGGCTAGTTTCTCCCAGTGCTTGATCCAGGAATTCCCTTGTTATCTGGGTTAAGCTCAAAAATACAAAGCTACGGAGTTGATGATTGGTAGTTGCAAACTCAGAATTGGGTTGGCTGTTCAAAGCTTGTTATAAAATAAAATAAAACGATCTGTTTCTAAGTAAAGTCGCCCTTGCTTCGGGCGATGCAAAAGCTCTTACTTGCTAATCCAGGTAAGTAAACTTTTCCAATCACTGCCTGAAACGCTTCTTCTAAAATGACACTTAAAGGATTTCCGGATAATGCAACGATCTGAAGAGAAGGCATTTCTGTAAACAAATTTACTTCCAAGAAACTGATTCGATTGTCACTGAAAAATAAAACATAAAACATATCAATTAAACTAACGTGCCTGATATAATTAGGGAAACTCAACAAAAGTGAAACATGTCAAATTGGACCGAACTTTTAAATTGATCTACAGCGACCTAAGGCCACCTCACTATCTTGAAAGTTAACCACTGAAATATGTCAAGTTTGCCGGCCAGATGACCGAGCGGTTAGCGTGCCTGACTGTGAAGCCATAGGCTGCGGGTTCGAATCCCGCTCTGGGCATGGATGTTTCTCTCTCTCTTTGTGCTGTCCTCTGTTGTATGTATGATGTGTGAATGTGGCCCACCCTATAAACGGGTTTGGGGCAGTGTGGCGTGGGCAATGTTGCTCGCCTCCGTGACTTTGGTTCACAGGTGCCCACTGGGTAACGTGAAATGATCAACAATTCTGACATAGTATAGGCAAAGACTCAAATTCAGTGCCTGCCATTGGAAAAAAAAATATGCCAAGATTATCTAAGAGTTTGTTAAATGCTATTCTAAACCCTTCATAAATTGCCCGACCGGTAAAAATTTCTAGGAAATTTCCTATGCTGTTATGATAAGTATAAATTGGCAAAAAAAATTTCAGAGCTAACCTAAACCCCTTTGTAAGTTGACCGTATGGAAAAAATATTATATTACATAATAACGTATATTAAATAAGTTATTATTATATATGTAAGAATTACATCATATAATATGGAGAATGATGACTCACTTTCCTCAATAAAATGACCACTAAAGCAATATATACAAAAAGCGGTCAGATCTCACTCATAGAGTAAACAAAATGTAGTATTTATTATAATGTTTAGTTAATGTTGTGATGGATTCAAATTGTTGCCTTAAGTATACATGCTGCATTAAGTATTTGCGCTTGTAACACCGCAACTGGAAATTTTTTTATTCTTAAATGCTGATTTTAATCTGGGGGCCACATTAAACTGTTTATCTTTTAACGCCTTTTTTATGTAAAATCTCGTTCGGACGGCTGGGATTAGCTGTCTGAGTCTTACAATTTTACGATTTTGTAATTAGTTTAGTTTTCTGTTCATACAGAGTGTCCTGAATTAAGCTGATGTTTTTTTTTAAATTCCTTCATGGCTCGAGAGATAGAGTGCTCGCCTCATAATGAGGTGTGCCAGGTTCGAATCCCAGTGTTGGTTGGTAGATACGAAATCTGCTCCCGTCTTACACTGACAGCAGCTTTAACGTAAAATACCCCCAGTGGTTGGAAGATCATAGGTTAGAATCCCCTTACCGTCGAACTAATCTCGAAAATTTTTCGTGGATTTCTTCTTGTTCCACAAATGTGGGTTCGTTCCATCAAAAAGTACTCCACGAAGACAAATTTATCCCAATACTTGATCAAGGGTGAATCTAATCCAGAAGAAGGTAGCTTTTCTTCTAGATTGGGTTCAAAATTACAAGACTACGGAGTTGAACATTGGTAGACGCACACTCAAAATCGGGCCAACTTGTTCAACGACGGATATAAAATAAAATAGAATTCCATCAGAAAAATGGTTAAAGTTAAATGAAACAATACTTCGTTTTAATATTTCGTACTTAGCGATTTTTTGAGACAAGACATATTTTTTTCTCATATAGTTTCTGTTTTCAGTTCATATTTGTTTGGATAGATGGCGCTGCAAGCAGTAAGTATTAAAAAAATATTGAGAATCACATCACAAGTTTTCGGAATCTTTCAATCAAGGAAAATTCTCAGTAAGATATTTTCTGAATGTCCACCGTCAGTCAAAATCATGTGCTGTAATACGGAGCAAGGAATACATTACTATTAGATATAAACCTGCACGCAGTCTGTCTTAAGAATTCTGAACAATATCAGTATTTCTGGGAGAAAAAATTTACGCACTCTATAACATAAGAATAACATTTTGTTAATATAAGAATGTTCTATTATTTATAAATGGTATGAACATGATTTAAAGATTGCTATCTTGACAAATGAGGTATTTGTCGGTGTTGAACCTAATGAAACCATTCCCAAGTCAGTAAGACTAAAAGTTCAGAAGTCATCATAATTTTATGTATAGTCGATATACATTTTAATATATGCTTATTAACGTATTTCGCAATGTTATCGAAAAAAATGAAGTATTGTTTTTTATGTATTGCTTTACATAATCAAAATCACATACATCGAATATATAGACCAAAACAATGACAATAGAATTAACCCAATAATTTTTTTTTTTTAAATAAAAATTTCTATTTATATATATTTGCGCTTCAAATATTGCTATATAGACAAGTGAGGTAGAATTTTTATGCATTTTTTACGTTAAACCCAATAACATCCAAATGAATTGAAAGAATAGTTTCAGAACTGAGTGTTTTCTAATTCAGTTCAGCCACTTTTCTACCTAAACTATTGGGATCATATTTTCAGAGGAATGGTTTGTTTAGGAAAAGAACATTTTTAGTGTTTAATTTCATTTTAAACATCGCATGCACTAATTATCAGCATATTTAAGATTAGACCCTTCAACCATTTAGATCATATTTGTTATTTAAAATATGACAATTGGATCAAAAGTTAGTAAAGTGTTCTCTTTTTTTTTTTTTTTTGCGCACTGTACATTATTAATTGGAGGGAACATTTTAAAAATATGATAAAGCCTAATATACACGGAAAAGTGGGTTGGAAAACTGAACCATAATCTAAGGAAGAAGGAAGTATCAAGTATTCAAATCCATTAGGAAAATATATGTTTATTCAATAAGAACGTTTTCTTTCTGATATTGTCACATAAAATATCGTCTGTAGAAATCAGTTAACCCATATAAAGCAAGATCACATCCTAGTATGTGAAATTCCGATTTTTTTAGATGAAAAGATGAAAGGTGAGATCAAAAGGTGAATATATATGGTGTTCTTTTTTTATTCTGCCCACTATACCTCTTTGATCTAAAAAAGCTTTAAACTGAAAAAACATTAATTAAATTCTTTTTAGGTTTAGTAGAATAAAAAGCAAACAAAAATACACGTGTTATCGGTTTAGAAACTTTGAAATCTTGTTTCTATGCATCAAAGAGAGAGAGAAAAATAGAATATTTTAATTCAAAACGAAATAGTTCATAACATTTCTCAGAAACTTATTTTGAAACGAGAATATTTTAATACCGAAAAACATTAAAGTAAATATAGTTTGTTTTCATATAAACCTGTGTTAAAAATGAAAAGAGTTTACAGTGATCCATCTTTTGAGTTTAAAGTGTCTTTCAACAAAATAAATAGTTTCAAATTATTTGCCTTAGCTTGTTTTCCGATTCAAACAAACTGGAAAATATACTACATTCTGATTGGAAAAAGATTGAGAGAATTTTACTGATTTTCTCTTTTAAAAAAAGAAAAAAAAACATGCAAAAAATTAAAACCATTTAAATTTTCCAAAACAAGGGCCATGTCAGGAATACAGATTCATTATTGTTAGTTTAGAAACTAATTAATCTCAAAATAGCGCGTGTTAATAACTAAAGTATGTAACATTTATTTTTCTATACAATTGGAAACATGCTTTAAAGTTTTCTGTTCTTACTCATAACTTAAGGCCATTTACATATTAGAATGGGAATTTTTTTTTCATAGACTTCTACATATTTGGTTTTGACTAATCTATTTATGAGCTTTAAGCTTTTTAGAAAAAGTATAAGAGCCGCAGTTTCTCACTGAATAGAGAGTTCGCCCCACAATGAGGTGACCCAGATTCGAAACGAATTCTGCTCCCATAGGGCTAACGTAAAATATTCTCAGTGATAGAATATTCTCATGGGTTAAAATCCCCTTTCTATCAGGCTAACCGGAGGATATTTTCGTAGTTTTCCCAACCATGTAACTCAAATTTAGGTTAATTCAGTCAGAAATTGCTTCACGAAGGTTTGTTTGTCCCACTGCTTGATCCAGGAGTTCCCTTTTTTTTCAGGGATGTATTTAAAATCACAAGGATACTGAGTTAAATATTGATAGTCATAAACTTAGAATTGCATCGGCTGTTTAATAAAGGAAGTTAAATAAAATAAAATGAAAAAAGTATAATCTCTCTTTTTTTGGACATGACATTCTTATATGAGCCAAAGCCTACTTTAGATTCTTTATGCATTTAATTTTCTTCTTCATCAAGGTGTTCTAGTTTGCCTCTCTCAGGGTTTTAAAGTTCTTATCAATGCAATCCAATAACCTTAGTCCATTTATTTGGTTGCCCATCGACTTAAAATTGTAGACTCAGGATGTTAAAGAAGAGAAGTTTATACTGCCAACAATTCGCAACAATCTGTTCTGCGATGCGAATTAATTTTAGGCCGTTGATAATATTTGCCTCTCTATACAGCCTGAACAGTTCATTATTCCATCGGAATATGACTGTATGTGTCATTGATGTTTTCTGCGCCAAAAATTCTTCCCAAATAAATTACTCTCAAAGATAGCGGGTCTATTTTTGAAATTTCTGGAAAATTCTTAAATCTAATAATGAGATAAAACGACGTGTATAAATAGATTTTATAAAAATATGTATGGAAGCTATTACAAGTTAAAGGTGATGCTCCGATACATGATTGGTAAAATAATATCTGAAATTTGTTGAGTTATTTTCTTGAAAATAGTTTGAAATTTCGGATGTTTAGAAAGTTGTTATATTTTAGGGCTATACCGGTTTAAATATTCTACTCGAAACTTCGTAAGATTGCTTTTTGTTTTTATTTGTGATTATTATTTTCCGGTATGGATAGGTAATATTTGATAAATTAAAAACTCAGTACTATTCAGTCCTTAGTACAAAGGCTTAGTATTAAAGGTGGTAATTAAAAAAAGAAGCGGTGAACATTTTAAGCTATTTTTTTCTTCATTTTTTTATGTAAATATGATATCCTCCTTCAACAGTATTATTTGAATGAAATTGAATTCCACTAAAATCAGTGATCTACCGAAAAACTAAAAACAACGGGGGGAAAACCGTTAAATGCATTATTTTAAAGTCTAATTTTTCAAACTTTCTTAGAAATTGATAATAAATTTTTTCAACAACCACTACTTTTGTACACCACTTTTGTTTTTTTCGCTAAAATTAATGAATTATGACTATGAGTTAAAATCCCTGAATAACAGATAAAAATCATTCAATTCCAGTTTTCGTGGTTTTCTTTAGATACAACGCAAGTGTGGGTTAGTTTCATCACGAAGTCCTCCAAGAAGGCTAGATTGTCCCAATGTTTGATCCAGGAGTTCTCTTGTCTTCTGTTGGTTGGGTTCAAAATTACAAGGTTGGAACATTGAAAATCGTAAACTCAGAATTAGATCGACTGTTCAAGTGACGTGTTCAAGTTATAATATAAAATATAAAATTAAGCAAAAAAATTTTCTTTTGTATAAAGTCTAGGGAATAGGAAAAGCGAAATCTCGGGAATAGTCTAATTTTAGCCCAATAGACACTCAGATGTTAATGGAACCACACTATATAAAGCAACAAACATATTCCAACCAATCAAAATGAAGAATAATTAGTTTTTTTTCATCTGATTGTTTTTTATCTTTGAAGATTCAGTTAGCTGATTTGCAAACAGAATCTTCAAAGGTAAATTGCCCTGTATATAATAGTCTCTGCAGTGCAGTTCAATTTCTAAAATCTTTTACACAGGTGAACAGGGCCATTGTAGCATTCCTTTCGTCCACTATGATGTCATGTTCAGTTTCCAACATAATTTATCTGAATTGCAACTATCCTCTCTGCATAAAGGTGCATAGATTAGTACATTAGCTTAATAAGCAGGCTCTCTGGTTTTTAACTCTAGATGGTTATTGAGTAAGATTTTTATATTCTTGAGATTATTGTGTGCTCGTATTTTTCCCCCACAAAATTTTACAATAAATATTCAGTTAGCAGTAAAAAGTTCAGATACTCAAAGTGCCGATTCTTTTCATTATAAAACCAATTTTTTCTACAATATATCATCATACATACCTGAGATCTATTTCCAATAAGCTTAGAGGATTCGGTGGTAAATCAGTTCTTTTAATGGTTGTTATTTTATTCCTTGGTACTCGAAAATGTGTCAAGTGTTCGAAGTTCGAGAATGCACCACTTCCTACCATCTGCAGGTCACTGTTGTGGATAATAATATCTCTTATTTTTCTATCTAGGATCTGGGTAAAATCCGAAGATAAGCGATTCAGTCCACAGCCATCTATCTCAATAAATGCAACAACATCGGGGATAGTCGATTTTATTTGTGATAAGGGTGCCCAATTCCACCCTAGATTTACTTTTGCATCTGATATTCTAACCACAGCTGACTTCGAAAAGCTGACATTTTGAAATGCTGACGTCAATGGAGTCGGTTCAAATAGATAATCAAATGTAGCGTTTGACACAAAGAGGTAAAAGTTCTCGACATTCCCAACGTTCGAAAAGAAACCTCGAGGGAAGGAAAAGTATTTTGCCGTTCTGGATGGTGAAAGAAAAATTCTTGCATGGTTGAAAAAATTTTGATAATATCTGTAATAAATCCAAAATAAAATGATAAGTATATTAAAATACGCAAGAACTTGAATAGATATAAAAACAACTTGTTTAAGATTATACAAGTATATTCTTAACTTTATAACTCAACTAAAGTAAAAAAAAACATTTCCGCAACAGCCCCTTTGTGGGGCAAGGGGGTCATGGAGGATAATGCTCCATAATTTCATGACCAACGGCATGATTGTGTCAATGAGGTCAGCCCTGCGCACAAGCCGCCTTTACTTCCATGCAAGTTGGTGCCCATCAATCTGAAGCTGGGTGGGCTTCAAGTCGCATCTGGAGATTTATAACTGAACTACCATTAAGATGATTTCTTCGAGTTCTTTAAACAATGAAATAAAACTTTTTAACAATGTTGAACACGAGTTAATATCGGAATGAGAAAAAAATATATAAAACTTAGGCCTATTATTATTGAGATCAGAAGGAATGAAGAAAATATAAAAATCTTCAGTAACCAGGTTTATTTGCCAGGCAGAACTGTGATGTATTCGCCTTTTTTAATTCATTTTTAAATAAGAAATTTTAATTTTTCCTTTGCTAGTACTAATCTCAATGAAGATTGAATTTGAAAACATTGTGAAACCAAGAAATTTTTAACAAAAAATCACTTAAGAATGTGAGATCGCAAACTTTATCCGGGAGACAAGTGTTCCAACGGCGCTGTAAGAGATGACGCATCTTATCTTGGTCATATTTTGTATCCGCAACAAGCTGTCTAAAGCATTAAGCATAACCCGTTGTAGGAACGGTCTTTAATGCATCACATGTGTATAAATTCAATAGAAATAAAATATTTAATATATTCTTTCGTATTACATATAATATGAAACTTCCTAAGGTGACTTTGCTTAAGCGTTTGTGACGCCATATTCCTATGTTTTATTTTTTTCGTTTTTATTGATTCTTTGAAACATATTAAGTGGCGTAATTATGAAACTGACAGTATATGTGCCTTGAGCTAAAAAGAGCATTTTTATTTGCCTAGTGTTGCTAATTTAAATTAATCTACTTAAATATCAAAGATTACACTTGAGAACAATTTTTTTCTGTTGTTTGAGACTTTTTAACGAATCTTGGATATTTTCACGTCAAGATTTTAAAATCTGCAATCGATTTCTTTCCCCGTGCTACAGTTTTTTTACATGCCATTTTCAGTCTATTTCTTGTCGAAATATACGAGTTTAAAAGTACATTTTGAGGCAAACTTCTTTGGCAGTTATTGCACATCATCAGGATTAAAATTGCAAGGAAACTTATCCCTGAAAAGGTCGTCATATGCCGCTAAATGCGCTTCCCTATTATGAATTGTTTTTTCGTGTGCTTCTAAGCAGGTCATAATAGGGAAACTCCCCATGTGTTGCGTGAGAGAAAATTTCCGGGAATGGATTCTGTAGCTATTTACATGCAGATGATATTTCCTAACTCCCCTAGAAATATGCCTCAACATTTTTACGCACTTCCCGTTATATATACCATTTTTAAACCTGTGCATTTAGACAAAATATAGACTAAAAATGTCATTTTTATATTTAAAAAATCTGTAGCTTTAGTAGCAAAACTAATTCCAGATTCGAAATCCCCCACAACCGAATAGGACGAGATCAAGCATTTGTGTAAATGTTACAAAAATTTCGTTCCACAGTGATATCAAATTTAAGAAATTTAAAATTTATTTAACACACAAACTACATTTAAACTGCAATTCTCTTTATTGCATGCACCACAAAATTAAACAAGTGGAAAAGTAATTTGTTACCATTCATGAATTGATTATAATTTTTCTTGCTGAAATTAGGAGTGTTATAATTCATATCGTATCTCCAATAAAAATGCGTGTGTGTTTTCATTATTACACGATCCATTATTAAAATTCTATCATAAAGTAATGTTTGTTTTAAGGGGTAAAAGATATTTACGCATAAAGAAAGACAAAATCTTCTACGTCAAAATAAACTATTATGAAATTGTTGATGTGGCATAAACAGACATAAGAGAAAATTTTTCAGGCTTAACAGTTTTTATAATACAATTTTAAAAACCTCGGCTGTTTGAAGTTTAAATAGTTATATGTTTATTGAAAAAATTTCCGGAGAAGGTAAAAAAAAACATTAAAAGTAAGCTTAGTTTATAATAGTTTAAAAATGGTTACAAAAATTTTAAATTTTCCGCTCAGTGTAAAACCATCATATATGTCATACTTGCTAAAAATATTACGTAATGTAATAAATACATACGCGACAAAAGATTGCTTAAAATGAAAACAAATATATATTTTTCCCAAAAACTTACCACATTTCCATATAGTAAAGTTTAATATCCTTAAAAATTAATTCAACTATAAATTTACTAAAATGTGTATTTTCTTCTTTAAATAATATACTGTCTAAACTTATTGTAAAAGAACAGAAATAAAAAAAATTTCAGAATGTTAGTTAATGGATAAAATCCTTAACAATTTTTTGATAGTTAAAAAAATTCAATGTACGCAAAAATTAGTTCATTAAATATTTTGTAAAGATTCAACAAAAGTTAGAGTTTGGAATTGAAATGCATTTAAATGATGTTGTTTTTTTCTATGCATTTGCATACCTAATGGAATGGTCGAAAGAAAATGTTTTGACATATTAATTGTTATTCTTTCTTAATAAAAGTTCGTCGTTATTAAAAATTTTAAGCAGTGTTCATTGTTTTAAAAGCCAGAACAAAAGATTCTCTTTGATAATTTTCTTTGCTGTCTACAAATTTTATATTTAACTTCATAATAAAAAAAATTGACGTGTAATTAAAATTTTTACTTTAAGGCACAAATTGTTTTCAATTTTTTGAATAGTTAGTAGATGAGCAAATTTGAATAATTCGTTTTTATGCATTTCCATACTTCACTTTTTAAACTTTCTAAGGAACTGTTTTTAACTCAGTATTGAAAAATTTATCATAATTTTTGATGTAATGAGTATAACACATTTTATTCCTAAGTTTATGTAACACAAAACTTTTCGAAGTGAAAGTTATTTTAGCGCAATTGCATTATGCAGTGCCTGATTTCAGGGAACATAATATTTTGTCAAAAAATTTATTTTATTTCGAACCTTTCATTTTGCTCATTTGCTTTACTTCCATAATTTAGATTTAATGTTTTTAAATATTTTCACAAGTCTTGCAATTTTACGAAGTCGTATTTTGCTAGTTCGAGAAACTTAGAAACATTTTATAGCTACGACATTACTTTTAAAAAAGAATAAAGTTAAAAATGATTAAATATGACATTTACTGTTGATTAGCTGTGATGCTCAGCAACTTTCTTTGTGATGCTCAACTGAGATGCTCAGCAGTTGATTTAGTCAAAATGAATTGTGCTCATTAAAGTAATAATTTTTAGATTGAAAAGAACTTTATGTATAAAAAATGCAAAACTATATAAAAATAAATAAATTAGTATTATTTCTTATACCTTATAAATATTTATATTTATTAAAAAGATGCTTTATGAGGAATTAAAATATTTATAATAAAACAAAAAGAAAGCTTTTTGAAAAGTACACTCAGTAAAAGTTTTAAAAGTTTTTTAATTGAATTTTCAATTTAATTTATTTAAACTTAATTATTAATGAAAAAAAAGCTTAGATTTTTGACTTTTTTTAATTAAATATATGCTATATTGTATATACCAATGTTACAGATTTATAATATCATGGATTTTATTTGTTTTCAAACTTATTCATTCATTCACTTACTCGACTTTTCACTAATTAATCCATTTTTTGATTCAACCATTTAATCATTTGCCTATCAACTACTTTATCAATTCACATATTTGAACATTGATTGTTCAGTTTATTAACTGATTTTTTTCTTCACTGATTTAATAAAGCACCGATTCTTTAGTTTTTTGATTAACTAATTCGTTGATTTATTAACTCGTTTATTTTCTTCATTCGTATCTTAAACTATTTTTTACATATTCCTTTACCATGTGAAAGATTAAAAGAAGACGGTTAAAAAAGTTTCATAGTTTCTCCAGCAATGTAAACCTGCAATGATATACTTTAATAGTTAAAGATAAATTATTTCAATAAACATGCAAAAGAACTAACAAATGTACCTGCATAAAATAAACCTTTCTTGCATTTTTGAACAACTAAGAAAAATACCAGAAGTTATGCTCTTCAATCACATTAATATATTGTATAAAACTATTTTTTTAATTTAGAATTATGATACAGGTGCCTATTTTTATTACAACATCGCGTTACATGATTACATTTGCCTACGTTGGTTACATTTAGCTCAGATCTAATGTAAATAAATTAACACGCACTGTTCCAAAAAAAGGTTCTTACAATTTTAATCAATAAAATTTAAAGATAGTGCTTGAACTTTCTCGTTTCACTAATTAAAATAGTGTCTAATTCTATTTCTTTCCTTCAAGAAAGGATTTTTGGTGGTAAAATTTTCCCCGTAATCAAAACAAAATTGATATAAAAAAAATTTATTACTTTAATACATTTTTTAAGAAAAAAAAACTAATATTGCTAGAGTGGCACTTCGATTTCTTTTTCTGGTGTTATTAGTTGAAATAAATTTTATCAATTACCTGAAAATCAGCAACATTTAAGGAACCAAAGCAACTGCATCCACAGTTTTGCTTACTCCAAAAACAGGAACAATCATCAGGTATAAATTTATCATCAGTTACAGAGTTTTCCACATATCTTGAAACATGAGGTGCATTTGTAGTCGGAACTGGTAAATTCAATGTACTAAAAAACTTTTTTGTGTTACCTGATAAGTTTTTTGGTTCCGCTGTTGTATATGTCCTGTTATTTAAATGAGGTAAATATGTGGAGGCCATAAAGGCTGTTTTTAAAAAATTTTCTCCATTAACATTTAGCATACCTTGGGAAGAGTTTCGATTGGTATGAGATAAATCAAAATATGGATTTTCACTTTTAATTAAGTCAAAAGAATTGTGATATGACTTCCGAGAAAAATTATCGTTAAAATATTCGTCACTCCATGCATTATTTCGAAAAGGAAACTCTTCGATTTTCCTGATTTTATGCTCTGAGTTCTCGTTTAATGGTCCTGATCGTTTCTGGTTCAACAGTTTAACGATCTTCTTCCGCTTCTTTATCTTTCTCCTCTGTTGATGGAGTTCAGACGTCAAGTTTTGTTGAAGTTGTGATTGACGATGGGTATTTTGATCTTTCAGCAAATGTTTACTTATTCTAGCTCCAAACGGTAGTGAAAAAGTTGGCAGATTATCACTTTCTACGTCTTCCTTCTTAGATGAAATAACTGTGATGTTTTTTATGTGTTTATCACTTTCTCTTGAAGTACACAGTATATATGAATGAAGAAGTATGGCAGAAAGAAAGATAAAATGTGCCATTTTAGCAATATCTGAAAGACATGAAGAAGATTATCTATATATATATATATATATATATATATATATATATATATATATATATATATATATATATATATATATATATATATATATATATATATATATATATATATATATATATATATATATATATATATATATATATATATATATATATATATATATATATATATATATATATATATATGTATATATATATATATATGTATATATATATGTATATATATATATATATATATATATATATATATATATATATATATATATATATATATATATATATATATATATATATATATATATATATATATATATATATATATATATATATATATATATATATATATATTTCTGTAAATAAGGAATCATCTACAAAAATGATTTTACACTTGGAAGAGGGGCTCTCGTGAAATTTTGACAGTATATGACAAGAAGTGTGTGTGTGACATCACGGATTTTTGTTAAAATAAAAAATTTGAAATCACAAAATAATTGTCCAAAATAATTTCCCAAAATAATTGTCACAAATCACGCTGCTTCTTCCTTTGACAGGCACTTGTATTAGTTATCTTTTGGTAGCGTTTGATGCAAAACCTGTCTTTTTTATAACGGTAAAAGCAGTTTTTAACTTTTTTAAATTAAATGTTCCGTTGGTCATCTATTTTAAGAATATTAGATTTGATGCCCCACGTGATTCAAATTAATTATTGTAAACCAGCGGGGGGCCAAATTAAAAAAAAATTTGCCATAAACTTACTTTTTTTTACCGAAAAGTATTTTTAATTTTTATCAGAGTATCTTCATATCATAAAAGTGTTGCAATGTGGTCCATTGATTCTTATTAAAAACTATATATTATTAATAATTATATATTATAATTATATTATTCTTATTAATAATTTCTTATTAATAATTCTTCTCAAGTTCTGCAAACTTAAACACTTTTTTAATTCTAGATAATAGTTATAATACTAACAATTATGATATTTATAATGCATTAATATCAAGTTACAATAATATCTGCCTCTAATTTACTTTATTTTGAAATGTAGAGTGTGCAAATAAAGTTAAGACTTTTAAACGATATAAAACTCTTACATTTCAAAGTTATTATCGTGAATAGTTATAATTCTCAATTTATAACAATATAACGAATTTTCTAGATTAGTTATATTTTAAATTTGGCTTACAAAGAAAACGGACTAAAACATTAAATGTTTCAATTTAAAAGAAGTTTCCTTTTGAAAACTTAGTATTAATTAGAAAGCATTTTAAAGAACACAGCACTAATTACATGAAATGTATACACTTCATTTGCTTCGAAAATTAAAAAAAACTCATTTTATTTCATAAATTTAACATTTTCCATTTTTTTAATTTATGAAGTGTCTAAATTTTGAATACTCTTTTCAAATTCAGTTTCTAAGAATTATTTTATTCATAGCCTCAATTAGTACGAATTCAGGAATTCAAAACAACCTTGCTCTAATATAAGTATTTTTAGTGCTTTACAATTCAGATTTTTAATAGCATTTAACATAATCAATTCTAAAAGGTAGAAATTTATGTTTCTATAAATGTGTGCTCATGTACTGCCTCCTTCTTTCTTATAACCTTCCATTAATTTTTATGTATAAAAATGTTTACCGAAAAAAAAGTGTGGTCAAAATTACCAGAATATGGTTTTGGCTCTATGGGAACACCAAAAATTCGGTATTTTTTACCGAAGTGATTTGATAATGATTTTGGTAAAATTAACTATAAAATATAATTTTATAGTATGTGATAAGATTTGGTACATTTTGGTAATTTTATTTGGACATAAAAAATAATTTTTTTGGTTAATACCTTCTTTTTCAGTTTTGTATTTTTTAATTAAATGCGTGGTAATAACAACTGTGATTTTTAAAACCAGAATTTAAGGTAAACCGTTGCCATATCAACGAAAAAATTACGAAATGAATGGTTTAAATACTATGTATTTTAGATTTATTAGTCAGAATTTTGGTTTTATTTTTATAAGAAATGTCATTACAATACAGTACAGTAATTTTGTCAGATTTATTTTCTCCGCGTATATTTTAATAACATTCATCAACAGTTGCGCTTGAAATTTATTTTTTAAAAAAGGTTAAGACATTACACTTTTTGAACTAAAAGAAGTTTCATTTTAAAGCAACTGAAAGACTAGTATCTATTAGAAAGAATTAGATAAAGCATAGCATCACTAGTTCATTCCCATTAATCGTAATAATTCAGAAATTTGAAATAACATTGTACGATTATAAGCTACTGTTTATCAATGCTACATCAACTGGGATATTAAGCAAGAGTAAATTAAAAAATTATTTAAATTTTTTATCTTAAAATTTAAGATTATCTGTCCTAAAACGAACTAACAAATTTACGTTTCAATAAATTCTAAATGCTCTCTTATTAAGCTTCTTCATTATAATAATATTTTATTCATTTGTATGCATTTTTTATATGATTCAACAACAGTTACATTTTAAAATTATTATTTAAATTTATTAGTTAAGTTTAACAAATTAAACCATCACCCTTTTGAATCTAAAACAAGTTTTATTTTAAAGCAGCTGAACGCCTAGCATCAATTAGAATAAATTCGAAAAAAATAACATCACTTGTAATTCTTACTAATAGTAAAAATTTGGAAATTCAATGCAATATACCATTATACAGTTTTTTTAATTATTTATTTTTAATGACTTACTTTTAATTACTACAGTAACGGTACTAAATACGAATAAATTTAACACTTAAGATTATCCCTCCTGAAAGGGTATTCACATATTTATGTTTCAATAAACTCTAAATCTATACTCAAGTTACCTCACTAAGCTCCTTTTTATGATAATCTTTTTTTTCATTTGTGTGAATCTTAAGTTTATTTTTTATAAACAACAGCTTAAAACGTTACGCATTTTAAGCTAAAAAGTTTCATTTTAAAACTGATGTAAGCATTGCAAAACACAACATCTTAACTTTCCTCCAGGTCTCTAAATCATCTAACTTTATAAAGATTTAAAGATAACATAAATTTACCACTTTCCCCTCTCCGCGTGAATAAATAAAGTTTAAAATTGAGTTTGAACTGAGCCTTCGGGTGAATCCTTAGTACCAAAGGAAAGTGTTATTATTTTGATCGAAAAATTCTTGAAAAAGCTTTTTACGCTCACTTAAGCATACAACTAGTATCTGTCAATGAATACATGAAATAACAATGATGCATAGTACCCCATTGAAATATTTCTTTAAACGAAAGAATGTATTCTTATATTTAAAGCTTTTTTTCGAATTTCTAACAAGACTAGGATTTTGTTGTTCTGTTTACGAAACAACAGTAAGGAATTTATTAAAGTTATATCTTAACAGCTGAAGATTAACTTTTAAAAATATTTTCTTTTAATGCTTTGTTCCATACATTTTATTAAATTTATTATGCTTTAAGTGTTTTTCTATGCAATATGTGAATGAAGGAAATTATTAAATCTATATCTTAACAGCTGCAGATTAACTTTTAAAAATACTTTCTTTTAAATGCTTTGTTCCATACATTTAAATAAAGTTATTATGCTTTAAGTGTTCTGCTATGCAATATGTGAATGTTAATCTAACTTTCTGGGATTTAGCGTCCAATATATTGGACAACGTTTGGTATAATTTTAACTATTTAAAAGATAATATTTTAAGATTTTTTTCTGCTTGTATGCATTTACAAACCAATTATCTAGGTATAATTTTAATTTACTTTATCTTCGTTGTTAGAAATGTTTGTATGCCATTTACAAACCGATTTTCTATGTATAATTCTAATTGATTTTATACTCGTTCTTAGGAATGTTTGTATGCCTTTACAAACCAATTTTCTATGCATAATTCTAATTGATTTTATCCTCGTTGTTAGAAATGTTTGTATGCCATTTACAAACCGATTTTCTATGTATTATTCTAGTTGATTTTATCCTCGTTGTTAGAAATATTTGTATGCATTTACAAACCGATTATCTATGTATAATTCTAATTTATTTTATCCACATTATTAGGAATGTTTGTACGCTTTTACAATCCGATTTTCTATGTAAAATTCTAATTGATTTTATCCTCGTTGTTAGGAATGTTTGTACGCCTTTACAAACCGATTGTCTATGTATAATTCTAATTTATTTTACCCTCGTTGTTAGGAATGTTAGTATGCCTTTACAAACCGATCTTCTATGCATAATTCTAATTGATTTTATACTCGTTCTTAGGAATGTTTGTATGCCTTTACAAACCGATTTTCTATGCATAATTCTAATTGATTTTATCCTCGTTGTTGGAAATGTTTGTATGCCATTTACAAACCGATTTTCTATGTATTATTCAAGTTGATTTTATCCTCGTTGTTAGAAATATTTGTATGCCTTTACAAACCGATTATCTATGTATAATTCTAATTTATTTTATCCACATTATTAGGAATGTTTCTATGCTTTTACAAACCGATTGTCTATGTATAATTCTAATTTATTTTACCCTCGTTGTTAGGAATGTTTGTATGCCTTTGCAAACCGATTGTCTATGCATAATTCTAATTGATTTTATACTCGTTCTTAGGAATGTTTGTATGCCTTTACAAACCGATTTTCTATGCATAATTCTAATTGATTTTATCCTCGTTCTTAGAAATATTTGTATGCCTTTACAAACCGATTATCTATGTATAATTCTAATTTATTTTATCCACATTATTAGGAATGTTTGTATGCTTTTACAAACCGATTTTCTATGTAAAATTCTAATTGATTTTATCCTCGTTGTTAGGAATGTTTGTATGCCTTTACAAACCGATTGTCTATGTATAATTCTAATTTATTTTACCCTCGTTGTTAGGAATGTTTGTATGCCTTTACAAACCGATCTTCTATGCATAATTCTAATTGATTTTATACTCGTTCTTAGGAATGTTTGTATGCCTTTACAAACCGATTTTCTATGCATAATTCTAATTGATTTTATCCTCGTTGTTAGAAATGTTTGTATGCCTTTTACAAATCGATTTTCTATGTATAATTATAATTGATTTTATCCTCGTTGTTAGGAATTATTAATTGCAATGAAAAATTGTAAGAAAGATAAGAAACTATTCATGTTTCATTTTGGACAATTTTATTGCTTATAAATATTGAATTTATAAATAGTTGGCCTATTAAATTTCGTCCACTAAGAAAGAAAGTATGGTCAAAACTACTACAATATAGTAAATTTTACTGTGTTTCTGGCCCTATTGGTACAGCAAAAAGCTCGGTAATTTTTACAGAAAAGCTTTGATAATGATTTTGGTGCAATTAATAATGAAATATGGTTTTAAAATACGTAATAAAATTTGGTAAATGTAGTAAAATTTGTTATTTTTATCATGATACTTCAGATAATAGCATAAATATCATTTATTAATTTGAATTTACTTTACAGATTTTTATTGAATGTGAGGTATAAACGACTATAATTTGATAACCTGATTTTCCGGTAAACGGTTCCGGTAAAAATGGTAACGGTTCCATGTGAACCGTTACCATTTATTTTTAAGAGAAAAAAAATTTCCTTATTAAATTTTATTGCTTAAAACTATTTTGCGTTATTTTTATTTGGTTAAAAAATTTCATTGATTGTTTCATTTTACGTTCCACAACCTTTATTTAAATGAATTTCTTATGGGTAACATACATTGAGATTACAGATATTGATTAAGGTTAACTTCGGTAAAAAATACTCAACAAACTTTAATTTTCTTTCAAACTTTACGTTATTTTTATGTAATTTGTTAATTTACACTAACTCTCAAATTGTGGTTCCAATTTATAAGTATCTTTTTTAAAAATAGGGAAAAATTTCATTGGCTGGATATAAGAGAAATCAGAAATGGAAGAAAATCAAATATTTATTTGAATATCCGAATGAAATAGGATACTTTATTCCTTCATAGAACACTGTATTAAAATTGGGTATATTTTATTCTGCGTATAAATAAAAGAAAATCAAAGTAAATAAAATACAAATAAATGTAGTAAACTGTACATAGACTTTCGGTTCCATCAACAAAATCTTATATTCTGAAACTGAGGAAGGCTTTTGTTTACAGAACCAAAACTATAGTATGTACATTTCTGTACCTTTATTTGTGTTTTATTTACGTTGTTTTTGCTTTATTTATTTGAATTGTTTGACTGAAATATTCAGGATTTTATTATACTCTTAAATTTTTGTTATAATCAAAGGATTTTGTTATGAGAAGCGTAAAAAAGTATTATTTCTATGTATATTCTACACGAAAAAAAAAATTCTGGCAGAAAAACCGTATAATAATAATGATATTTCTAATAAAAAAAATAAAATTTGAAAAAGAAATTTTGGCTAATTAAACCAAAATATGCTGTATTTAAACTATTGGTTTGTAATTTTTTCGTTAATATGATCATGGTTACCAAAAATTCTGATTTTCAAAATTGTAGCTCTTATAACTACACATATAAAAAATGCGTAACTAAAGTAAAAGTAAATTTAACCAAATAAATTATTTTGATGCCATGCTCCAAGGTATTATCATAAAATTACCAAATTTTACCTCATCTACTAAATTTCATCACGTAATTTAAAACTAAATTATATTAAAATCATTACCAAAGCACTTTACCGAGCATTTCGATGTTTCCATAGAGCCAGAAACATGGTAAATTTTACCATGTTCTGGTAGTTTTGATCATACTTTTTTCTCAATATAGGAGTCTGACACCATTTCCTCGTTTCGTTCACTAACCTTCAAGACTGCTTTGAAATTATTTTTATATTTTAAAGATAAATAGATATTTACATAAAAACTTAAAATTATACAATTAAATGGCCCCAGAAACTTTTTCTTGTATTAACACAGATTTTAGTCTCCAATTCTAATGGCATAAAAATATAAACCTTATTATTTTGCTGCCCTTTCCTATGTGATTGTCTTTCTTAAGTTTTTATTTAATTTAGGATTCTTAAATTCCTTTTTAATTCTTATTCAGTTATTATAAGATTTCTTATAAATGCTTTTCACTAATAACTTTTATTGATTGTTTTTCACATTAAGTAATTATACAATATTAGAAATTTCTCGGTAAAAATGGTTTAAAAGCAATACATTTGTTATTTTACCGTATTAAATCAAAGCAGTCGAATAACCATAAAAAAATTATATTCAAACTATTAAGTGTTAGAAAAAAAGTTTTTATTGATTCCTTTTTTCTAATACGGTTAAATAACAGGAATTTTACCCACGCCAACTAGGCCCACCTTACTAAACCTTTTGTTCCATGCTGTACATACTGTAGCTGAGAGGGCTAATCTTTAAATCTCATGACTGGTTGAACAGGGGTTCGAATCCTAGCATTGATCGTTTAAGATCATTTTAGAAACTATGCTAGTTGTAAATGGTTACAACTTATAGTTTTGTATTAACGGTTTCTTACCATACCATTTGTAAATGGCTTGAAAACCTTAAAGATAATAAAAAATATCCCTAATCATTAACTGTATGGACAATCAGAGGAACAGACTGCTGCCCGTTATTTCAAAGTAATTTCAGAATGAAAATTCTAACACTGTATGAAAAGTTAATTCCAAATAATGTTTAACAATTTTGAATACATTTTTTTTAATTGCATAAGTTGACTCGGCATAATTTTACTCAAAACTTATTATGAAAGTAAATATAATTTATTTTCTGTTTAAAACTTGTAAAATGATTAATGAGTCTAGGTAAGGATTTAAGTATATTTATAATAAAATATTACATAATAAAGTAATACCATCTTAATAAAGGATAATAATAACTTTTTAATAAATAAACACTGCTTTTAATTTTAAACCTTTAATTTGAAATAATAATTAAAATTAAAAAATGTAATGGCAGAGAATAATACTGAAAGAAATATAAATAAAAATTTTAAAGAATACGTCGAATTAGGAATAAATAAGTTTTTTATAGGAAAATAATATCTCGATAACTTTTGTTAATTTTATGCAGCTGAGAACTAAAGAAATTTGAATCTATTTTGTCAATTGAGATACAATATCATCCATTATTTACTGACCAAAAAAAATTCACCATCAAGCGAAAATATGCCATTATGTTTTATTGTTTTGTTGAGATAATAAATATGTTTATGAAGGATTTTATTATAAACGTAATAAAAAAGAAATATTTTTATTCACGTGCTCTTTATCGACTTGAAGACTTTCTCCATCAAAAAAAAAGCCTTTTTAATTCTTACAGAGAAAAAAAATGCTAAAGAGTAATTATTGTTTAAGTTTAAATCTCGATCTTGTACTTGACCTGTTTTTTATCTTGACTATCTTCTAGAATCGATGTTCTTCATTAAACAGGTTTTCCTTTGTTCTCTGTTCTTCAACTGCGGTACATGGTTCGTTTTAATGTTAAGGACAAGGAGATGTTCTCCGACCGGATATTATCTTATTTCGAAATATATCAAGATTATGAGATTATCTCATTGTCAGTAATACTCATCTCTAGTGGAATCAAAAAAAAATTGTTATCAGTGTTAGCAAAAATGAGTGACCGGATTTTCAATGTTTATAATATCTTATTTCTTGTAGAATCAAATATTTATATTCAATGTTAGCATAACTGAATAATCGAATTTTAAATGTTTATAATTTCTCTTCTCTAGTAGAACCAAACAATTATATTCAGTGTTAGTATAAATGAATAATCGAATTTTAAATGTTTATAATTTCTCTTCTCTAGTAGAACCAAACAATTATATTCAGTCTTAGTATAAATGAATAATCGAATTTTGAATGTTTATAATTTCTCTTCTTTAGTAGAATCAAATAATTATATTCAATGTTAGCATAAATAAATAATCGAATTTTAAATGTTTATAATGTTTTATCGCTAGTAGGAGCAAAAAATTATATTTTGTGTCAGCGCAAAGGAATTATTGGATTTTAAATTTTTATAGTTTTGCATCTTTTACACATATTACAGTAACTGATACAAGAAATTAAAGAAAAAATTTTCAGCTTTTCTTTCAGTTACGAATATTTTGTGAGTGACCTTTACATTACGCTATCCTCTTTTGTTGCTTTTTTTACACCTACACTTTGTTCAAAGTATCAATACATATTTTGTACAGCAGAGGTTTATTATGCTGCTAAAATGAGTTCATTGAGTTCTTGCAGTTTTTGCAACATCGTTGAGAAATAATACCAATGCGTTGGTTAATAACAATGATGTCTTTTATGTAACCCCATTAAAATCACATTGTTAATATCCGAGGATTTCGGTGGCCATGTAATTATAGATCAGTCAGCTATCGCTTATACACCTTAAACACTGTTTATAACCTGTCGATGCTGTTAACACTGAAAGAAAATAATACTGCCAGCAGAGTACAGTGGGTTATAATAGATCTATCATTGAAGAATGGCAATCTTTAATGATAAAATCAAAAGTAAAATTTCTTACTTTAGCAACCATTTTGGTTTTTAAATTTTACAATGTGTTTTTTTGGCAAACAATAGCTTATTGTCATGAGAAAACATCATGACTGCAAAAAAAAATTTTCAATGATAATTATCCACTTGATCTACCACTTGTTGAATTTTATTGGCGCTAACTATAGGAAAAGTGATCGTGCTACAAGCGTGTTAAAGAAAGCACTTGTACAGCAATGGCAACCATTGAAAGCATTAAAGTATCAAATGTGCGGAATTAGAAGCTTGGCATGTAACAGAAGGATCACATAACAAATATTTGTTATGAACAAAAAAAAGAATATTTACTGTATTTTTCTTTAATTTTATGAATTTATTCCAATATGTGTAATAATAGAGTCGTAGTTTCTCAGGCGATAGAACGCCCGCCTCCCAATGAGTAACCATGAGAGGTTCTCGTGGTTTTCCTCTCCATGTAACGCAAAAGCTGGTTAGTACATTCAAAAAGTCTTTTATGTAGAAAATTTCTCCCTACACTAGATCCAAGAGTTCCCTTGTTTTCTGGATTGGGTTCAAAATTACAAGGCCAGGGCGTTTAACATTAGTGGACGTAAACCCAAAATTGGGTTGGCTGCTCAACGACGGCTATAAAATAATGTATGCAATAGAGCCGTGGGGGCACAGGGGATAGAGCGTTTGCCTTCCAATGAGGTAAACCGGGTTCATATCCCAGCGAAAGGTTATCAAAACGAATTCCGCAACCTGATCGCACCTACCACAGTGCTGACGTAAAATATCCTCAGTGGTAGACGGATCATTGGTTGGACTCCGCTTTGCCGTCAGACAAACTGTGGGAGGTTTTCGTGGTTTTCCTCTCCCTGAAACGCAAATGCAGATAAGTTCCATCAAAAAATTATCCACGAAAGCAAATTTTTTCCAATACTTGATCCAGGAGTTCCTTTGTCTTCGGGATTGGGTTGAAAATGACAAGTCTACTTAGTTGAACATTAGTAGCCGTAAACCCTAAATTGGGTCGGCTGTTCAAAGACGGTTATAAAATAAAATGAGTGTAATAGTTTCGAAAGTTCAAATATTTAAAATCCGGTTAATCAAAAGTAGTAACCTTCTGTATTTATTGACTGGATGATCCACGTAAAAACCAATTATTTCAGTAATATGCTTGCAAAATAAAAATAAATTTTTTTTTTTTTATTATTTATTGGGGATGCATGTCCTTAAGTAACATAAATTATAATTTTTAAAATGATTTAGAATTAAGTGATGCGTTAAATACTGCAAACATATATTCCTAAAAATTACTTTTCGAGCTCTGAAATGCAATGATATTCTTATAAAATGTATTGTCTCTCAAAAATATCAGATTTACAAAGTTAGAAAGAAGATAGAAATGCATACATATACAATAAAATATAGAGTAATACACAAAGCAAAGTAATAAAGAATGAAATATTTGTTTCCGCATCTTAAGTTCAAGTTAGAACTTCGAACACAGCAGCTAATTCATCATACTTTAGCTATTAGTATAATATTCTATTTCTATGTTTTCAGTTTATACTTTTCTTCCCTCATTATTTTTTTTATTTTTACTTCCCTCAAATATTTTATATCAAACGAAATATAATTTATTTACATATTTTTTGAAAAAATAATGTGTTTGAATAATCCCCATAAAGTATTGATAAATAAACTAAAATTTAAAATATGAAAATTTTCTGTGTTTACATCAGAGTTGATGTCGGGAAATCACATTTAACAAACAAAAAAAAATATGAACTTACAGCCAAGCGCTTTCCATATTGATGTAATTTTAGAATGCAATAAGAAATGTCAGGATATTTTTATTTGCACTGAAATTATAATCACACCATCCGTCAAAGAACGTATGCAGACATTTATTAGATGCGATCTTTTTATGCGAGATTCAAGCTAAGCGTTGTTGACAACAGAGCAAATCCTATTTATTGCGTCGACACGCATATTTCTTGAATAATTGATGAAATATGAAATATGCGTTTTAAAATCATATAGAATGATCCGTTTTAAAACGAAAATTTTGCCTTAAACGTGAAGGTACACGGAATATTTTATTAAAATTACTTTAAGGACATTTTCGGTAATAACATTTTTAGGTAATGTCACTTTAGGCAGTAACTATCTATTAGGTAAAGACATATATGGTAAAAAAAACTATAAATCTGGTTAATAAAAGCAAAATATTCGGTAATTAAACAATTCATTTAGTAATTTTTCCGTTTAAATGGTATTTGTTTACCAGAAATTCTGGTTTTCAAAATCATATCTCTTCCTACCAGACATTTTGTAAGAAAATGAAAAACTTAAAAGTATATTTAACCAAATAAATTGGATTTTAAGCCATTCTCAAAGGTATCATGATAAAATTACTAAATTTTATCCTTTTTACCAAATTATATCACATATTATAAAAACCATAGCTTATTGTTAATCTAACCAAAATCATGACCAAAGAGCATCAGTAAAAATTACCGAACTTTTTAGTGTTTCCAGGAAGTCAGAAATATGGTAAATTTTACCATATCCAGGTAGTTTAGATCATACTTTTTCATTACATTAATGAAAATTCAACTTGTGTGATTCGTATTTTTGTGTTTAATACATTCTAAAAGAAAATACAAGTGTTAATATTCTCAGTGATGTCAGAGTGTAATAATTATTTTTTCATCATAGAAATTGTTACCTGTCCATTTTTACTAGTTGTCGTGTTGTTATAAAAAAGAATAACCACAACAGATGTTTTATTTAAGAGCAATACAATGAATCCAAATGTTATTATTCGATTTGATTTACGATGCATAAAAATGTTTTTATGTCATCATAAAATGTAAGTATTTTGTGCAGATATTCTCTTTATGTCCTACGGACAGGATGCTTCCATATAAAAAAGAAAAATGTGATAGCATCTGCTGATGAGACAAAAAATGAAAAAAAAAAACATTAGAGCTACTCGTTTTTAACGAGAAGATAAACTTTTACTAATGCTATATAACTATCCAAGGATACGTGAATGTAATACAATGATACAATTGTACTTAATAGTAATTAAAAAATATTATAACATGTCTTTATTATTTTCTAATATGGCAAAAACAGCTAAACCAAGTTATCTTTAATAAATATAATGTTAAAGCCTTTCTTATGATTTCTGAAATCATTAAAAATAATAAATGTGAATAAAAATGAATATGATAAATAAATATGAATAAAATAATTCTAGAAAATAAATATGAAAAGAATTTGTTTATAATATTATTTTAGTTTTTTAATCATTACATACTTTCTCTTCTACAGATTGTTGCCATTTCTAAACTTTTCATGGCACAAAATTTCTAATATATCACTCTCTTTTTATAACCAATTCTGAGTTTACGACTATGAATGTTCAACTCCGTAGCCTTGTAATTTGGAACCCATCCTAGAACACTAGGAAACTCCTGGATCGAACAGTAGGACAAACTAGTCTTCGTGTAGGAGTTTTTGATGAAACTAACCCGCATTTGCGTTACGAGGAGAGAAAAATCACGAAAATCTCTCCCGGTTAACCGGACTGTACCCTCTTTATCTAACCTACTATCCGTCTACCATTGAGGATATTTTACGTCAGCACTGCAGTCGGTGCGACCCGGGAGCAGAATTTGTATTAACCAGCGCCACCGCTGGGATTCGAAGTTGGGTCACTTTATTGGGAAGCAAACGCTATATCCCCTGAACCACCGTGACCCTCAGATACTTTGATTAAAGGTTGTTGGCTTTTCTTACATTTTAATAACAAAAACTTTTAATGTGTCACTCTTTATCAATTGCAATACAATACTTTTATCACTCTAGCATTAGGCAAGCAATAATTTACTTTATCTGGTAAAAGATTGCTACTATTTCTTAAAATTTCGAAATAGGTCGCTGTTATTAAACTTTCATATGATAGCTGCATCTCTGTAACAGTAAACAAGCTGCTGTTTTTTTTTTTTTTTTTTTTTTTTTTTTTTTTACGTATAAACTGTAAACATCCAGTTTAGCACAGTTATATACAGAGGAAGAAAAGATTTTCTTAAACATAAGGTCATTTTTAGGAAAGTAATTTATTATCCAAGGGCAATATAAAACGGTAATATTAAAATAAAAGATGCATCGAATGCTAATATCAAACGCATAGCCTTCGCCTTTTAAACTTTCACACGGAAATACATAAAACTTGATTTTAATGAGAACCGCAGCGAATATATTTTCTGTAATGTTTTAACGAGTGCGAAATTATTTTTAATAAATTTACGCGTTTGTAAAATATGTGATTACGATTCAATAACTAAAATTAATACTTTAATTCATATGGTATTAATATTTGTAATTCAATTATCAGAAATCTATGGGACTTGACATATGACTTATTCCAAAAGCACGTAAGAAAACGCTATGCTGAGTGGAAAATCTTTAAAGTATACGACTAGTTTCTGTAACTTTTTCTTAAATATTAATACAAAATTAAAAAACAAAAAACTTTTATTTTATTTAAAAACTTCGAAGTTAGCAAAAAAAAAATATTTCATTTTCCATTTTTATGTAAAAATAGGGTACTTTTACGTATATACGGTAAACACTGTAAAAAATTCTATTGTCTAAAACAAAAATTTCTTTGGATATTTAGAAGACTCTCAACTATATTTCGAACTATTATCTTAAAAACAAGTGCATATACTAAGTTAAGGATCAATGTAGTTGAAAAAAGTAAATTTTCAAACATTTCCGCATTTGTTTTTGCGAAAAAAACTAAATTCTACTTTTTTCTCTTAGTCCGTTCAAAACATGAGTGATATAATAATAAACACTCACGAAAAATTGTATAGACAATTATTTTAAGAACATGAGATATCGTGTTTATGGTGGTGTAATCTGATTTTGAGATAAATGCATTTAAAATCTTAAAGCCATTAGTCCATCCACTGTTATCACCTATCACAAAAACTGCATAACTTTGTAAATATTGCAGTACAAACAAAAGTATTTTTAGGAAGCTAAGAGTCAAGGGATTCTAAATTTAAAATAAACTCAAATTTCGAAAATTTTGCCTAAAATTATGTTTTTGTACTAGTCAGATACCTTAATGACAAATTCTCTATCAAAAACATTTAAAAAGAAAATTATGGAAAACTATGATGTTTTCACAAATTGATTTTTTTCCAAATATCAAATTAGGACAGTAATACTTCTGTCCATAATAAAAACTAATCTTACTATAATTTGTTTGAATAAAATTATATAATTCTAATTATTAATTATATTAGTATTATATTTTATTATGAAAGCAAGTTTTTTTTTCTTTTTGGTAAATATTTGATTTAATCAAAATATTTTATGTACATAAAAAATAAGATTTTTAAATGAATACAATAAAATAAGATTTCTTCAAGTTTTAGGTAATAAATTTCTTACACATAAAAAATTAAGGATAATTTTTCTTAATTAAATTTTTTCCACAGAATAATTTCCGCAAACATTTAAATGTGTTAATTTAAATTAAAAATCCATTGAACGCTCTATTCTCTGAACCCCCGCAGCTCTGTTTGTTTACATAATTATTTCTTTTTAGCCCTCCTTTGATTCCTCTTTTCATTGTTGTCTAATGGAGGAGATTAATCCGACCATTCACACGCCACTGCACGCCCCTGATTCATTGGAAAAATATTGTTTTCTCTTGAAACAGGAGTTAATTTAAATGTAAAATGAATTAAGTTGTGGTGGAAGCAACGTTTCGTGGTCAATTCATTCCAATCAAAATTCAAATGCAATTATAACTTTGTATATTCAAGTCTTACAACACCCCATTATGAATGCATCTGTACTTTTCACATTCCCTAGGCAGTGAAAGCTTATCAAAAAGATCCTCATCCAGATAGTCAGAATCGAGCGTTGAGTTAGGAGGACGCGAACAATAAAATATTTTATTATTTGCTCATAAGTTGCTTGTTATAAGTCATAAGTTGCTTATGACTTATAAACCGCTCTCATAAGTTACTTAACAT
The DNA here is from genome assembly GCF_982258835.1 of Parasteatoda tepidariorum. Lineage (NCBI taxonomy): Eukaryota > Metazoa > Arthropoda > Arachnida > Araneae > Theridiidae > Parasteatoda > Parasteatoda tepidariorum. Next base: position 102,822,525 of record NC_141757.1, read on the forward strand.
TTAATAATTGTAAGACGGTTAATAAGTAAAACGTTGTTATATATATATATAGCACAGTACATTATTTTTTTTTCTTTGAGTGCTCCTCACACTATTGTATCGATATATTTTGCTTTGGCTATATTGATCCAATATTAGAAAGCACTCCTTTTTGTCTTTTTGTGGATATAATCGTGTGAGCTGATAAAAAGATTATATCTTTTTTTTCTTTGGATTTTTATTATTTTTTTCTCTTTCCCTTTTTTCATAGTTCTGTAATTTCTTCCATGTTTTCGCTACATTTTGAACTTTCGAACTTTTTTATTATAAAACTATCAAAAGATAGTTTTATAATAAAAGGGCACCCCATTTTGATATAAGAGTTAGATGTAAATAATAATCGAAATCAAAAATGTTATAAAAGTAAAAAATTTCTAAGAAAGATAAAGATGGCAAATAAATATTTCAGATAAATGTCATTTTCAAAAGCAAAAAAATATAACAAAATGTATGAAAAAATGTATGCAAGTAAAAAATAACTTCATAACTTTTATTAATTTTATGCTGACGATAACCTAAGAAACCTGGATCTTCTTTGTCAATTTACGAACCATACCATGTGATTTAGTATCCAACGGGATAGCACCGACTACAATGATTTTTCATTGTATCGGTCTAAGAACATAATGTTTTTATGTTCTAAGAATATGAATTTTGAAAACTGCATTTTCGTTAATTGATTGCTTCCTTAGAAGCTAATATTTATAAAAACACAATTTGTTTTTACGTTAATTGCAAATGCATTTCAAATTAGGCTTATGATTAATATAAAAAATGTCCGCTGCAACTAACTTCAATTGCAACTATAAATTAAAAATTATCTATCCTTATCATGAGGAAAATAAAGAAAATTGTTCAATCACAATTCAGATTTTTTTTAACTGAATTCTTAGAATTATTAGAAGAGGTAATTAACATAATTGCGTGCGCTCATTTTTTGAAAGAAAATGCAAACACTCATATTTATTTCCGTTTCGACTTATATTCTGACAAATTTATTTAAAAATTAAAATGAAATAATACATTTTGGGTTTTAAAAATCTTGCTTTGGTAAATGTTTTTTATCGAATTTGTGATTAAGAAAAATAAATCCTTTAAATAGAACTTGCACACAAAAAACAATAGCAAAAATTAAGAAAAAATAAAGGACGAAAATCATTGTTAATGATTAACTGGGGACAAGAAGGCTAAATTTCCTATCAATTAGACTTTTATTTTTATTTTTTGAAATTTGAGCATAAAAAGTTCTTTATAAAGAAACGTAAAAACTAAGGAATGAAACTGTAATTCTATTTTATATATATATATATATATATATATATATATATATATATATATATATATATATATATATATATATATATATATATATATATATATATATATATATATATATATATATATATATATATATATATATATATATATATATATATATATATATATATATATATATATATATATATATATATATATATATATATATATATATATATATATATATATATATATATATATATATATATATATATATATATATATATATATATATATATATATATATATATATATATATATATATATATATATATATATATATATATATATGATGTTGGATCATGAATAAAAAAAACTAATGAAAAGAATATTATTTTACGTGTAACTTTATATATATATTAAAGTTCCACGTAAAATAATATTCTAGAAATTTTCTTATTCGTGCTTTATAGCTTTAAAACTAGTTAAAGTTAAATTTGTAGTTTTTTTCCGTATTATGAAAAGTTTTTAAGAAGAAACTTCTTCAAATGTCATTAACAAATCACGCTAACTTACTTAAAATATACAAACGAAAGGCCTGACACTGTATAAAAATGGTCAAAACTTTTTCCAAAAGCGACAAATTTAGAACAAGTTCGTCATTAGTATTGTTTCCAGGTAGGTTTTTACAAGTTCATTCAATTTTTTTTTCATGACAGCGCAATTTAAAGTATATCTCATTGACTTCATCGAAATCGTGGGGTTTTTTCCTGCCCTAAAACTCTTTTGAGAACGTCTCCTGAACAATTTGCAAATCTAGCTTATTATTGTATTGGTCAAAGTCCTTCATATATATATGTATGTGAAAGTTAGTGAATACAGAATTGTCTGTGTAATATTTCGAAACGAAAGTAAACTATTAGAAAAAATAAAACAGAAAAACTGCTGCAGCCGGGAGAGGCGAATCTGGACAGTTTAAATTCCCAAGTGCTATGGAAAGTGGAGAGAAACTTACGTCTTTAACCGAAATGATGTTCATATGAATGAAACAGGACAAATTTTTAATTTCGATAATGCTAAAAATCTGTTTACGCTTGTTGCATTAACTCATATATGCTGTAATTCTACATGAATGACAATTTTTTTTTGTTTAGTTTTCCTCATTAACGTCTGATGAGTCTGCAGAATAAGTGCCTTTTTTTAAGCACTCGAAACATTTTGTCGTTTTCTACACTTATAATATTTGAAGCGTAAAAAGTTTTTGTACAATCAAGTAAATTCTATGTACGTCTGTAAAACATGTAATTCTGTACAAAGTTTAAATTTCCAGATAAAGTAAAAAGTTCTAGATAATCAATTTTAATTTGAATTCAACCGCTTCTGAAAAGAAAAATTTTTAGAAATTGTTCAGATGCGCGTAATTGATTGTTAAAGACTATTCAATATTCCGAAACTAGATTGCTTCGATATTTTTTCTGGTTTTTGGTATTATATATAAATCTACAATGACTTTCGACCTTACCAGCTTCGTTAAGGAAAGAGAAAAAAAAGATTTCAGGAAATACAATCTAAAGAAGATAAATAATCTAGATTTTTTTTCTTTAAATACAACTATTGAAATTCTGAACAGAACTATATTAACTGTATGAAAACATTCCGCAAGAATTGCGAGTAACAATTCCGGTAGTTGCCTTGTCAGATAATTATTTAAGAAATGATGACACAGGGGAAGAATTTTTTTTCTGTTCCATGAGAGTTTTAAATAGATACTGTGTACTTTCGTGTCACTAATTTCAAGTCTGCAATCGTTTCTCTCTCCAAGCTACAGTTTTTCTTAAAGAATATTTTTAGTCTATTTTTTGTCGAAATATTACTTTAAAAACTAAATAACAGGAGGTTGTGTAAACCTTGCAGCAAGCTTCTAAGGGAGTTAGGGCACATCATGAGGATCAAAATTGCATGAGAACCGATGCCCAAGAATGTCATCGTACGCTGCTAGGGACTCTTCCCTATTATGAACTTCGTGTACTTCTGAACAGGTCACAGTAGGAAAGCACAACTATTTATGTATGACGGCATTTCCGTGAACAGGTTCCTATGCAATTTTAATCTTGATGATGTGCCTTAACTCCATGAGAAGCTTGTTGTAACATTTACGCAACACCCAGTTATCTATAAAATTTTTAAACTTATATGTATTTAAAAATTATTCATTGGGTGGAAAGAAATATTTTGCTCTATTTCGCAGTCAGTAAAATTCGATAAGTTTCTTTTTTTTAAAGTAATTTTAAAATTGTTTTTTTGCGTGCTTATCTATATTTAACTACTGTGATATTACAAAAATTTTATTTTACTTGCTTGATGTATAAAATATGAACAATAAATTGTCCGTAATACATGGCAGTAAACTTACCATTAATCTACTATAAATTACTTTCCCTATAAGCCATTATGTAAAATTAATTGAGTTTTTCAGTTCACTGTTCTATAAAGCTATGGCGAATTTCGATTATTCAATCATGAGCCGAAACATAAAAATGTCACTGTAACTTTAACTAGAATTCGCAAAAGTTTCTAAAAGTTTGAGTTCCAAGGTAAAATGATGATGAAAGCATCGAATGCGTTCAGCGTCGAACCATTAAATTTTTTTTAAATATTTTGGGCCATAAAGTAATTTATCTTAATCGTTAAACTTATTTCATCGGTTGAATCCTGGTGATGGCTGATTAATTCGAATTTTGATCGATTTCCACTGATTACATCTCTTACGTAAAATACTCCAGCGGTAGGAAGATCATGGGTTAGAATCCCCTCTCAGTCGGACTAACCTTAGAAATTTTTCGTGGATTTCTTTTTCTTTATGTAACACAAATTCGGGTTACTTCCATCAAAAGTCCATCTCGAAGGCTAGTTTGTTGTTTGTCTTAGAGCGTGATCCAGATGTTTCCTTGTCGCCTGGGTCAGGTTCAAAATGACAAGGCTTCAAAAATGAACATTGATAGTCGGAAACGTAAATGCGAGTCGATTGTTCAACGCCGATTACAAACTAAAATATGAACAAACTTTACGTTGGATTGCTAACTTAAATACGAGGGTTGCTATTTATATTTTTGGCCTTGGCAACAGTAAGTGTTGCAAGGCGACCGCAGACGATTTTAATCGAAAGTTTGATATTTTTAAACATAAATTCAGCAGACGATTTACCATTATAGCTTCATTTGTGTTGTTGACAGTAAATTGAAAAGTTCTTCTCTTTCAAAAAATGGAATTGAATCGTGAACATTTTCGTGCCATTATTTTTCATAACTTTCGACGTGGATTGTCAAGACAAGAGTGCTTCGATGAACTTAATTCTTTATTCAGCGATAAAGCGTCATCCTACAGCTCTGTAAGAAATTGGTATAACGAATTTAATCGTGGTCGATGTTCGATCCAGGACGAATCCCGTGCAGGTCGTCCAAAATCCGTTGTTGTGCCAGAAAAGATCGATGCTGTGCGTGAACTGATAAAGCAAGATCGTCATATGACATACCGTGAGATATAGGCGTCTTTGGACATTAGTGTGTCTAGCATCAATAAAATATTGCATGAACATTTGAGCGTAAAACAAATTTGTTCGCGTTGGATCCCGCATAATCTGACAAACGCTCAAAAAAAGGCTCGTGTCGATTGGTGCAAGGAAATGTTGGAAAAATGCGTTCAAGGTACAGCAAAGGCTGTGTATAACATCTACACAGGTGACGAATCATGGATCTATGCATATGAGCCGGAAACAAAATAGCAATCAACTGTATGGGTCTTCCAAGACGAGGCAAAACCAACAAAAGTTGTTCGAGGAAGAAGCACATCGAAACAAATGATTGCCTGTTGCTTCGGCATTAACGGTCATGTGGCAACAGTGGCGTTAGAGCAACGCAGGACGGTCAATTCTGAATGGTACACGGCCATTTGTTTGCCAGAAGTCAGCGGAAAAATTCGAAAAAAGCAGAAGAACAGGCGAATCATTCTTCATCATGACAATGCGAGCTCTCACACATCGACTCAAACAAAGGCATTTCTGACGGAGCGAAAGATCGAACTGATGGGTCATCCGCCGTACAGCCCTGATTTGGCACCCAATGACTTCTTCTTATTCCCACACATCAAAAATAAATTACGTGGACAACGATTTTCGACCCCCAAAGAAGCGGTTGATGCATTCAAAACGCATGTTTTGGAGTTACCTCAATCGGACTGGAAAAAGTGCTTTGAAAATTGATTCAAACGCATGCAAAAGTGTATTGATCATCATGGAAAATATTTTGAAAAGCAATAAAACCAATTTCGATCCTACATATTTGTTTTTTCATTATTAGGCCGGAAATATAAATAGCAACCCTCGTATGAACAAAGAATTTTAAATTCAAATAACTAACTTAAATCTGAACAGAATCATAGATTCGTTAACTAACTTAGCTGCCAATGACTATGAATTTTATTGTTAACAGAAATATAAGTTCTGTTACCAACTTGAGTATAATCAAAATAATAAATTTTTTTACAAATCTAATTTTCAACGGCCTATTAATATCATCAATTTAAACAAAAACAGTATTATAAATTGCCTTACTAACTTAACTTTCGATGAATTATAAAGTTAGTTATTAAAATATGAATGGACTATGCATTTTTTTAAAATACTTAAGAACGGACTTAAAATTTTATTATTAACATAAGAATGAACTATAAATTGGTTTATTAACATAACTATGATCGTATTAAAAATTTGGTGAATAACTTAAATATGAACTAAATTATAAACTTGTTAATTAAACACTCAAGGGATTATAAATTTATTACTTACCTATACAAACGAGCTATAAATTTATTTAATATCTTATATATGAACGGAACTTTACATCTAATAAATAACATTATAAACTTAACATTATAAACTAATTATAAATATAATTACTAATTTAAATATGTTGTTACAAACATAAATATTATAACTAACTACAAATCTTTATTACAAGTTCTAAAACCTGTAGAGTATATATATTTCATTAGTGCAATTTATTGAAGAAAAGTGCATAAAATTCATCTCTAAATGGAAATAACATTTCTTTCTCTAATTTAATAAGAAATTATTTAGAATACAAAACGCAAAATCAATTTTTCTGTAGTACTGCAATCTTCTTCAAAAAGTATAATAAGAAATACGCCAAATCCCACTCTAATCAGCCAATTCAAAGCATCGTCTTCCACTTATTAACCGATGCATGAAATTTCATTTCTTGTATTTCAAAACCTTCAACCAGCAACAGATATTCATTAATTTCGCTCTTAATCATTGAAAAATAAGAACTTGAAGAGAGCAGCAATAAAATAAGAAAAAAAAAAGCATTATATGCTATCTAGTTTAAATTGGCTATCGGGCTGAACATGTGTAAATAGTTCTTTTTCTTTGATTATTATGAAAGATAAGGAAAATAAAGAGTCGGATTTTCTTCACAGTTAGTTGATTTTTGCACGTTTCATGTTAATAATCAGATTATTATCACATTCGGAAACTCTATAAAATAAAAATTAGGGAATTTTTAAGATAATTGGTAGACTTTTTAACGTTCGTGATGATTAGTATGGAACCGTGATTATATAATAATTGTGTGTAAACTATTTGCGAGTCTAAAAAGATTTATTTTAGTTGTCTGTATAAGTGATGATTTTTTACGATTTTTTTGGATTAAAAGTTTTTTTTTCTTTTAAATATAAAATACCGCTGATAAAAATTTATTCGGACGTATATAAAAATGATAAATATGTTACTATTAATTGAGCAAAAAAAAATATATTGTCAATTTGCTGTTTTCTTAACATCTAAAAACCCAAAAAATGAAGGAAAAAATCTTTTAATAACTCAGATCTCATTTTCATTTATTTATATTACTTTGTTTTCTTTCATTGTATTTTATTTATTTATGTTTTATTTTATTTTAATTTTATTTATTTTTTATTTTTAATTTATGTTATTACACTTAATTTTTTTTATGATCTTCGTTATTTCATATTTCGGCCCTTGAAGTTCAACTCCTCAATCATATTTTAGTTTATAACCGTCGTTGAACAGCATCCCTAATTTCGGGCTTACAACTACTGATGTTCAATTCCGTAGTCTTGTAATTTTGAACCCAATCCAGAAGACAATAGAACTCCTGGACTGAGTATTGAGAGAAATTTGCCTTCGTGGAGGACTTTTTTTGTTGGAACTAACCCGCATTTGCGTTAGATGTAGAGGAAAACCTCCCACGGCTTGCCTGACGGCAAGGGGACTCTAACACATGATCCATCTACCACTGAGAATATTTTACGTTAGCACTGTGGTCAGTGTGAGCCAGGTGCGGAATTCGCATCGACCAGCCATTGCAAGTTTCGATATCAGTTCACCTCATTGGAAGGCGAGCGCTCTATTCCCTGAGCCACCACGACTCACTCAAGCCTATAACGTGAATCCAAATTTGATGATAAGAAGAGTCAATATTGATTCGACCTCCTGCAAAATATTTTGAGTAATACTCACCAGCATTCACGCTATATAGAGAAGAAAATTAAAAAAACTTTTCAAGGTTAAACTGACAGTTATGGGTAAAATTTGCTATTAATACTTCAACAAAATGATCCTCCACACCGTCAAATTTTATAGTATATTCTCTGTTTAACACTTGTCTAAAAATAAACGTTACATTTATGAAATGTCGAGTACCTAAATATCGGAGGGCAATATAAGTGTCATTAACCCATTGACTCGTCACCTTTATATGGCCAGAATGTTTTTATGAATGTGTTGATAGCTTTTAATTTAAATACGGTATCACATTAATAAAAGTGAATAAAATATTGATGCTATTATGAGACTGTTTCGTAAGTATTAAATGTTGATTAAAAATACATACAGACCGCAGAAAATGCGTCAATATTCAATTAGAAGGAATGAGTTAGAATTTGAGATTTAACTGCCTTTGTTTTAATTTCAATAAATCAGATAACGGCATTTTATTGTACAACTCGATAACTTCACAAGAAAATAGTTTCTATATAATTTATATAAATGGTCCACCAGTTAATTGTAAATACTCTGATCAACACCCTCTAGAAGAGAGAAGATCACAGCATGGTTTAATTTAGTAGTGAGACGTAACGAACATAAACTGCGCAGTGGAGGAAAAATTTGAAAGATGTCACTAAGTTCGGGCTACTAAGCTGCGCAGCAAGGAAAAATACGCAGAATATCATTACGTTTGAACTACTAAACGATCTAATTTCTTGTTTATGGTAACACGTGCTGAGGCCTTCTCTGTTATAGGAGGTATTGCTCAGAGCGGATCACTAATGGCAAATAAAAGTAGGTGTATAATGTGCCCAGGAATTCGATTATAACAAAATGGGCAACAGTTAAAATGGATCACCTGCTATCAATAAATATGAAATAATGGAGATGGCCCAACGAAGCTGTCGGCACAATGCTATCAAATTTCCTCCAAAGACTTGAGTAAATATTATTTCAAAATTTTGATGATAATAAAAACACAATGTGTGAGAAACCGATGAAATACTAACATCCAATTAATCCGAATAAATCTTTTACAAACTTAACCTATTCCCAACCTATACTGTAAAAAATTCCAGATCGAATTACGATATAAAGTACCGCAACTTCGGTTGCATCAGCCGCGAAATCTATTTTTACTGTATAATATTATATCCTAATTTTTACAGTAATATTTATGTAATTGCAGTGCTTCAGTGATTTTACGGAAATTATTACTGTAAAAATTGCGGTATATCAGATCTTTTCTTCCTCTACATCAGTGTTTCCCGAACTTATGAATTCTGTGTACCCTTTCTAAATTTTTGTAACGCTGTGTACCACTAATTAAAAAATTAATGTATTTTTTACTGTAAAAAAATTGCACAAAAGTTAAAAATCACAACTGGCTATTGACACCACTAATTATTAACTGTTAGTTCTGAAAAAAATAGCCAATAGAAAAATACGTAATCGTAAATTTTCATGGCTAGCTTTGTTTTTAAATAAAAAGTTTTAAGAGTTTCGTTTGTTGTAAGATATTTCGCATAAGAACGCGTACCCCCGCTAAACTGTTCACGTACCCCCGGAGGTACGCGTACCACACTTTGGGAAACACTGCTCTACATGTTTCGGTAGCAATGGATTTCACTGTAAAAAGTACCAATATCTTGAGTGCCAGTAATTTTTGCGGTAATTTGATCCGGAATATTATGCTGCACAATATGTACCTTTTTGTATTGATGCAATGAGTACTTTTATAAGAAAGAAATTTGTATTACCCTTGCGCTTAAATAAGTGGATGCTTCATAGTGTTATCGATCAAATTTTTCTTCTTTTTTTGGGGGGAGGGGGCAACATTTTACATAGAAATAAAAATATTTATGTTATCAATATTTTTTTTGGAGTTGAATTTCTTGTATCTTCAAAAATAAATTCTAAGAAATAAGTGATCGAGTTACCATCCCCTACTTTTTCGAAAAGAAAAACATGCTCCCTTCAGTTTAAATATTCAGGAATTTGGCTCTCACATTTTCTTAAAACTTTTACATGATTCTAAATTTTCATTTTTTTTTTTTAATAATAAAAAAATTCTAAGTGTTAATGACTCAAGATAAACGATTTTCCTGCCAAAACTACTTTATTATTTGCAGAGCACAAAAAAAAAAATTATTCGATTATATTTTATTTTTCAGATTGCGACTGCCTCTCATTTTTCCTTTAACTCGATTTTTTTTTTTTTTGATCTTTTAAAGCAAGAAAAAAAAACCAGGAGCTGATATCTTGCCCCTTCCTTTGCAAAACACGCACAATGTCTTTCGCATTCTTCATGGAGAAGCTAAAGCTGTCCCTCTTGAAGTATGTGAACAGTGATTAAATGAAACGTTACCAAATTTACTTCAAGGATACAGTTAAAATGAGTTTTCAATATTGATGAAATGGGTTTATTTTTTAAATGTCTTCCAAATAAGACTATGATGTTTAAGGATGAAAACTGCTCAGGGGGTAAAATGAGCAAGGAACGTTTGACTGTCCTAGTTGAAGGAAATGCGTCTGGGACAGAGAAATTGCCCTTACTTGTCATCGGAAAATACCGAAATCCCCGATGTTTCAAGAATGTAAAAACGTATCCTTCGGATTACAAGTCTAACAAAAAGTTTTGGATGACATCAGTTTTATTTGAAGACAATGTAAGAAAATTGGATCGGAAATTCTTCGCTGAAAAAAGAAAAGTGATACTATTAATGGATAAATGCACAGCGCATAGTGATCTACCTAATTTGAAAGCAGTAAACTTGCAGTTTCTCCCGCCAAACACAAGAGCAAAGTTGCAGCCGATGGGCCAGGGTATCATAAAGTGCTTCTAACAGTCTTATCGTAAATGGCTTGTCAGAAAAATGATCTCAAATATTGTAAGCATTTAGAAGATTTGCAATTAATAAGCATTAATTAAATAATCCGACAATATTTTGAAAGTCCAAAACCGAAACTGACAGTAAGTCGAACTTCCGATATGTCGAAGTTTTTCGTCAGTCCTATCAGATTCGAGTTATCGCGAATTCACTGCATTATTAAATAAAATTTTAAGAAAAATATTTACTTAAAGTTATAGTTTCCATGGAATCCTCTTTAGAAAAACGCATTTTATAGTAGTGTGAAAACAGTTTTCAATTTGCTTGAAAAATTCTCGAGGTATGGCGAAATACTCAAAAATTAAAATTAACATTAAGGGGTCCAAACTTTGGATCGTTCTCCTGGACAAAATAAGGAGATCATATTTTCCAGATTGATGCTACTCCCTATATTTTGGGAGGTCAGAAATCTGAAGCTAAAGAAACTATGGTTTTCTGTCTAATTTCCTAACTTCAAATATCATTTACACTTATTAATTAGCATGTTTGAGGTCACCCCTTTGAACCATTAGGAATGAGTCCTAGAACGTGAAAATCGGATCATTAGATCAAAAGTTATTCAGAGTGGTTCGTTTTGTATTTTGAGCACTGTACATGATAGAGTACATTATTTTGATTAAAGCAAAAATTATTAAAGTGTATCTTTTTTTTCCGCACTGAATAAGGGGTTTTAAGTCCCCGGTGTTATATAAAATCACACCGAACAAAAACAAACCACGCACAAAAAAGGTAATATTTGAGCAACGTAACAATGAATAAATACAGTGATGAGGTAAAGAAATCTAACATATTTGGTAAATGACAAAAAACTGCCGAAATGACATTGTTCAACATGGCATTTATATTAATCGTATGTGTTAGCAATAAATTTCACACGAGTTAGAAAATAACGAAAGAAACATTTATTAATAGAAAATGTTTTCATACCTGAAAGAAATGATCGATGCTTCTGATATGTTGAGAGTTTCGTGCTCTGGAAAACAATGAAGCAATTGAATGAAATTAATGATAGAGCAAATAGAATCCTCTTCTATTGAATCTCGCCCCTTACTCATAGGGTCAAATTTTAAACACTTAAAACCGAGTGCAATTACGGTTGTCCTTGTAATATTTATTTCCATAAACATTTGCAAGCAGGGATCAAAATATGTATGAAAGAATCGTTAAAGAAAGTTTTCGACTTTATGTTAAATATAGTTGGGTTTTGTTTTTAATTTTTCATTCTTAAGGTTTAAATATATGAAAATACGCTCAAATTTCAAAAAGAAATCTGTTAAATTGAACTTTCAAATTTTGCGCAACCTAAATTGATGAGAGTGGATTTATGTAGCAAAATGGTGTCTTTTAATGTGCCTTTCCACAACAAGAAAAGTTAGAAATTGAAAATTAAAAATCGATTTTGAAAAACTATCCATTAATAAAAAAAATTACTCAAATATTGTGTTCTTCTTATTTAAAAATGTTGTTGTGGAATTAAATAAAATATTCTTTAGAAGCAGTGATCAAAATATGTATTAAGAAGTTTTCCAGAAGTATGTTGAATATAGATAGGTTTTTTTCCCCTCTTTAAGTTAAGGTAAATGAAAGTGCATTAAAATTTTTAAAAGATATGTTAAATTGAGCTTTCAAATTTTGTACAAGCTGCAATTTATTACAGTATTTATATTTAACAAAATGGTGTCTTAGCGTATGTTTTATCAAAAAGAATAGTTAAAAATTGAATAATAGAAAACGATTTCAAAAAGCTATTTATAGAATGGTCTTGTGTTCTTTTTCTCAGTTTGAACAAGCAAAATTTTTTCTATCCTTAAATATCACAAGACAACTTCATTTAAATTTTCAATGTGATATAGAATAAATATACTGTTCCAAATATTACAAGCTTCCCAAAAAAATGCCGTCGATTCCTTTATTTATTTATTTTGCTAGCCGTTCATTTAAACAAGCATTTTGATATTGACTTTTTTTATCGTTTTCATTTCATATCTTGTTTTACTTTTGTAATTGGATGCCTACAAGCAACGTCATCGTATGTAAATCGTGGTTTTTGTCGAATCTGAAGCCAATCAGGTTCGACGCACACTCGTGACGTCGCTTACGTCCTATTAAATCTGTTTTAAATCATATTATTAAGCATAACCGCTTCGCATTTTTTCGAGTTGCAAATACCCAATTGCAAGAGAGTTGATTGTAAACATATTTATTGTAACTTTGTATTGCAAGAAAAAAACTAAGATTCGTAGCTCTCATGACTTACTAAATTAGCTGTGATGTCAAAAAAAAATTATTAAATCAATTTTTTGAATACTTTTGTACACATCAATCATATCATTAAAATTTCTTACTGGATTATATTAAATTTTCACAAAACTCAAACCTGTATATTTGAAAAAAAATTTTTTTTCCTTAGCGATTTTTCTGACCATGTAGCATGTCTGCTTTTATATCATGCTGACACTATTTACTGAAAAATAAAATTTTGAAACTAATAATAAAATATTACTTCCTCTTAGAATCCTGGAATAAATTTTAATATCTTTTAATATTTGCACAATAAATTTTAATATCTGCACAAAAATGAAGATAGTAATCTTCATTTGATTCAAAGCATTCTTTTCTTTAAAAAAAATACGTCATATATATGCAAATAAATATTCTTTAAAGCTCATCACGAATGCATTCGATACAATCAATGCTTTAAGAGGCTGACAGTATTTAAAAAACTTTTTTTCTTTTTCTAGTTGCATGTTTACCAAAATTTAAAAGGCTCTAGAAGTAAACAAATAGCGAGTACGAAGATTTTGAAGACATTCAAATATTTTTAAGAGCTTTTTAGAAAATCTTAACTTCCTTTTACGTTAGTATTCAGATTTTAATTTAGAAAATGAGGAAAATAAATTTATTTTCTAGCAAACTTTTTTTCATTATTTACACTCCATTTTTAGATAAATTTGTTTTAAATTAAGAAAAAAAAATTTTTTTTAAAGATTTTGAAGCGTCTTTCAATGTTTATTTTGTCTTACAACAGTAAAAGGATGTAGCATTACCTAATTAAAATTAAGATATAATAACAGTAAAAAAATGGTATTAAAGTATTCGAGACGGTATTAAAGTATTAAGATAACGGTAGATGATGTAATTACGTACTTGAAAACAAAATAACTTCTGAATAGGACGTGAATGAAAATAAAAATAAACAGTTTATAAACAAGAAAATGCGAGTTACCAACAAAAAAAGGGAAGTATGTAATGGGGAAAATATGTTCCCTTCAGTTACTAATAATTTTTGTTGTAAATTGTGACTAGGACTGGGCTATAAATCGATGCATCGTGAAATATCGATTTAATGCATATATCGGTAAGCCGATATAATGACTTGACGCCCGGTGGTTACGTGGTAGCGCTTCGCGCTCCTGTGCCACATATTCCAGGAGCGCTTCGCGCTCCCGTATTGAGTTCCTGGGTTCGATCCTCGAGCCGGGCAAGGTTGACTCAGCCATTCATCCCTTCAGTGGATCGATAAATGACTACCAAGCATGCTTGGGAACTAAGCACAGGGGGTTTTGCGTTCGGTTGACCACCTAACCAGAACATCTGCTCCGGCACCCCAGAGCCCAAGGTCAAGAAAACTGAAATGGGCACAGTAGGCCTTGGCCCTCTATGAGCTGTCGCGCCACTGAGTTTAGTTTTAGATATAATGACTTTCGTTTTAGGCGATGCATCAGAAATCTGATTTAAGCTGCCGAGAGTGACTTTCATTTTCGATGCATCAGAAATTTGATTTAAGCTGCCGAGATTGACTCTCGTTTTAGGCGATGCATCAGAAATCTGATTTAAGCCGTCGTCAGCGTAGACGGAGACGATTTTGATTTCGACTAACTGCGGAGCTGTTGATAGCGTCTAGCTACGAAGATGATATTAGTTTCGCTATGTTGAATAACGAAAAGCGAATTGAATCAGAACTCCCGGTTTCGTGTGAGGATCAGCGGTGAAATAGAACGCTATGCGTAGTTTCTTTATGCGCCATTCTTGTCTTAGAAAGTTTACTTGAAGATTATTTTCAGCTGGACTTACGTTATTTTGTGATCGCTGTCCACTTTATTTCGTCGGGATTTAACGTTTCTTGCAAATTATTTTCAGTGAGACTTTTGCTAGTTAGCAATCGTTTCATTGTGCATTATTTCGTCACTTTTTCTTCTTTTTTATCTTAAATTTTCCTTCTGAAATCAATCTATTAATAAAAAGAAAATATCAATAAAAAAAAAGATTCTTCATTGTTTTTTTTAAATTATTGTTTTTCATTTTAAGCTATACAATTTAATAGGGATATTTTGTATTTAACTTTGTTATAAAAAGATAGTTTTTTTTTTAAATTTATTTAATGCACTTGAGTATAATAATTTAATAGAATTTGTTTATTTTTAAACAAATAAATCTTCAGTCGTTTTTAATTATAAAAAAATTTGGCTATTAGTTAAAACAAGTATTTTTTTTTAATTGAATAAAAAGTTAAGCAATGTTTCGACGCTTTTTAATAATTTAACAATAGTACTTAAAAGTTTTTTTTTTTTTTAATTTTTCTTAATTCTTTCAATACTTGTTTGTTTCATAATTTGTTAGACAGACAGTATCATTTTTAAACAAGTAAATCCTTAGTCGATTTTAGTTTCAAAAAAAATTATAATAATAATAAATAAATAAAAACTTTAATTTATTTTTACATTCATTAAATATAGAATTAGAGCATCATTTAATGCAACTTTATTAATTTAGATAAATAAATTAAACAAGGTCTAACAACGCTTCAAAAGGACGATTTTTTTCAACAAATAATTTAAAAAATGTTTTACTAAAGTAAAAATTTCTTTAGCTTGTTTTTTTACTTTCGTTTTTTTTTTCCTTTTAATTTTTAATACACGTATGCAAAATATTTTGTTAGTTTCATTATTATTTTTAAACCAATAATCAAGTCATTTTTAATTTTTAAAAAAAATTAGCTTTAATTAAAATTAGCCAAGCTTATTTTTAAAAAAAATAAGCTTGGGTTTGTTTTTACCTAATACATTTTGTTTTGTAATAGATTTATTCCTTTTATTTATTTTTGATAAATTTAAAGACTTCAGAAAGATAATTTTTGAACATATGCTAAATCGCGATGTCTAACAGACGAAGCATCACGATATAAAATTTCTTACATCGCCCAGTCCTAATTGTGACTGTTATGGTTTTTAAAAACTGCTTCTTTTTTCGTCATTTACGGGTTGTCGTCCAGACAAGCAGCGTCGTGTTCGACCGCACAAAAAATACAAACTATAATAAAAAAATTCGGTACTTTTCCGTTATATCGGCGCAGGCGATAAAGTCGCCAATAATGATGTAACGAACGCCAAACGGAAAATCGCTTGTGGTAACCTTTTGCCTCCATATTTTCAAAACAAATCGCGGCCATTTTTTTCCCATCAGTCACGTCTCTTTCTTAATACGAAAAATTAGCAAAAAGCAATGAAAATTTGGGATTTGCCCAAAACAGAGGAAGAAGAGGTCAGATTCTTTCAAGAGAAAGGGGTTTTGCCTGAAATCGTAGCTTGCGATAAGAATCATGAAATGAAGTTATATATCGGGGATGAAATTCAATGGCGATGCAACCTTTCATCTTGTCGCTGTAGAAGAAGTGTTCGTAAAGGCACATGGTTTCAATCATTGAAATTGAGCTTTTTGAAATGTGAGGTTTACGTATTGTTGGAGCGAAGAATTAACTTCAATTAAATGGTGTGAAAAGCAGTTGGAAATCAATCATGGAACAGTTGTAAACTGGAATAACTACATGCGTGAGGTTTGTGTGAATTCTTTGCTGAAACGTGAACAACGGAAAATAGGATGATCTGGCATGATTGTCGAAGTGGACGAAAGTTTGTTTACGAAGAGAAAAAACAATGCGGGACGAATCCTACCTCAGCAATGGATCTTCGGTGGAGTTTGCCAGGAAACGAACGAATGTTTCTTTTTGGAGGTGCCAAATCGATCCATGAACACTTTATTGAAGGCAATTAAGGAAAATATCAAAAAAGAAACGATAATATATTCCGATTCATGGAAATCATATAGCAGTTGTAAGCTGGAAGATGAAAGTTTCGAACATTTTAAAGTTAACCATAAGTACCACTTTGTAGATCCGGAAACTGGAACGCACACTCAAAAAATAGAGAGACTGTGGGGCAGCACTAAACAAGAACGTCACGCCATCATCTCGAAAGTTATCTTGCAGAATTCATGTGGAGAAAGCAAACGGAAGACCCATTTGAAAAAATTTTAAGCTATATTAAAATGTTTATGCCACCAAAATAAAAATTTGAACCATTTATGAACATTATTATTATTATTATTCATTATTATTATTTATTATTATTATTTATTGTGTGACCAATAAAATCTGCTTCGTGTGGTTTAATTCGGCGACTGTGTGCGGGCGCAAACTCGCCATAAAGTCTGCTTGGCGAAATATGTGCCGGCATAATGGGAAAGTGCCAAAAATTCTTAATTATAATAAAAAATATTTTAAATTTTTTTGAAAATAACGAGATATTTTCCTTCTAATAAAAGAATAAATTAAAGACTTGTTCTCTATAAATTTATATTGCAAATAAAGAGCGAGAATTTCCTTAATACCGTGAAATCTTAACATCGTCCGTTATTTTTTAGGATATACCATCAGGAATTAACAAGCCTTTTCAATTCTTTTTCCCATCAAATATATATAACATTGTATATGAAAAAAGCAAACACGATTTTACACGAGTATATGTTAAAGAGTATATGAGTTTTTTTTTTCTTTTTCTTGCCAAAATGAGGACAAATAAAAGTTTTTGTTTTTTAACTTTTCACCTTTATTATACAGATTGTTCTTTCTAATAAACAAAAAAGTACATCTTTATCAACAATAAATGTTCAGGAAACAATGGGAATAGATTTGAGAATAGATTCATCAAAATGAGGATAAACAAAAGTTTTTTTTTTTTTTTTTAACTTTTCACCTTTATTATTTAGATTGTTCCTTCCAATAAACAAAAAAGTACATCTTTATCAACAATAAATGTTCAGGAAACAATGGGAATAGATTATGAAAAAGATTATCTTGAAATCTTTTCATGCACCTTTTTTCAAATTTTATTTTATTTTTGTAAAATAAATAAATAAAGGAAAGAAGTAATATAAATACCTTTCAATAAAAGATCAAAGTCAAGATAAATATCTTTTTCACATAAAATAGGTTTTTCAATGAAAATATTTATTTTCGAAATCAAAAGCTAAAATATAATTTTTAAAAACGCAGAAACTCATATGTGAATTTTTAAAAAATATATGTGATTAATGAAAACATACCATACAAAATATGATGGATAAAAATTTTAAAAAAAGTTGAAAATTCAGCTAAAATAAAAATCTCTTAAAAATAAATTTTAAAAAATTATAGACGAAATTAGCTATATCCTGTAAATATGTAAAACTTCATTAAAACGTGTAGTACATTTTGCTAAAAATTTAGCTTAGAAATTATTTTTTATAACCTTCTGTGATCTTAAATAATGGTAAAAACTACGATTTTAATTTCAGAACCAGCAGCTTAAAAAGTAAAATGTGAGTAAACTTCTTTTAAAAGAAGTTCAATTGATTAAACTTAATCTTTTTAGGTTATTTTTAATAAATAAAATAATGATAAGTTCAAATTTGTAATATTTGCATATTATTGAACATTTCACGTTTTGGATATGAAATGAAATCGACTAGACCCCGATAATAAGTATTTTGTTTTCATAAAATTGGCTGAAAGCTTCCTTAAATGGAACTTCTTATCTTTCGAACAATTTTTGATTGTATTTAAAACTTCCAAATATCGAGGGTAAACCTAATTACATTTTTACATAATGATAGCTTTTTAGCGGAATACAAACTGTAAAAAAATTTTAAGTGATAAAATTGTACCAATTGTTATCCAATATATTGGAAGCTGGGTAGCAAGATGATCAAAAATCATTACAGGAAAAATTAGTTACAAAATTCGAATTTTTTTTTCCCCTAGGAAATTTTACCATATGCACACTCATGGTAGCCTATGATAACCATAGAAGTTTATACGGCAAGATATCAAAAGTCTATGGTAAGCATAGAAATTAATATGACAAAATACCATAAGAATATGGTTACCACAGAAATTTGGATGGCATCCTTATAGCAAGACACTATAAGTCTATTGCAATCATAAAAATATATATGGGAAAACATCATAAAAGTATGGTTTCTATCAAAATTTATCTGGCAAGACACCATAAGAATGTAGTCACCATTGTGACTTATATGGCACTCATATGGCAAGATACCATAAGCCTATGGTAACCGTCGAAATTTATATGACAAAACACCAAAACCTGGTTATTATAGAAATTTGTATGGCATTCATACGGCAGAATGTCGTAAGTCTATGTAACCTTAGAAATTTTTAAGATATATGGCAGGACACCATAGTCTTATAGTATGACTAAGGGGAAATACCATAGGCATATGGCAAACTAATGGAAACACACAATACGCATGCGCCATTCATATGGAAGCGAACCATGATGGCTCAGGGAGTAGCGCATTCGCCTTCCAATGAGGCGAACCTTGTTCGAATCCCAGCGATGGCTGGTCGATAAGAATTTCGCATCCGGCTTGCTCTGACCGCAATGCTGACGTAAATATATTCTCAGTGGTAGATTGATCGTGGGTTAGAGTCCCGTTGCTGTCTAGTTAAGCATGAGAGGTTTTCGTGGTTTTTCTCTCCATGTAACGCAAATGTGAGTTAGTTCCATCAAAAAGTCCTCCACGATGGCAAATGTCTCCCAATACTTGATCCAGGAGTTACCTTGTCTTCTGGATTAGGTTCAGAATTACAAGGCTACGGAGTTGAACATTATTAGCCGTAAACCCAAGAAATTGGGACGGTTATAAAATAAAATAACATTTATATGAGAGAGTGGACATGGTTGAGGAAGGAAGCAGGCGTCTTTTACTGCAACTCTGACGATCTAGCTCAATTATGCGTTAGTTAATTAAATCAATCCATCAAAAACAATATATCAATTAAGTTCGTTCATCTTATAAAAATTGATAGTTATTTAAAATTATTAACAGCATTTCTACAGCCGTCAAGGCGATGGATGAACTTATAATCTTTTATAAAATTTAGAAAATTTAATAAGACCTGAAGTAGACGATCCATAACAACAGTTTAACATTTTATCACTTATTTCTACAATTATGAGGAAATTACAAATTTGTATTAACTTTTTTGACAGCATTATTAAATTTTAACTATATTTGATTTTAGCATTAATAAAATTTTAGTTCTCTTATTGCTCTTTTCTTTTAATATTTTTAAAAGAAAAATCAATATTAAAATATTTTTCAGTCAAATAAAATGAATGTTTTTTAGATTTTAGAAAAAATCTGAAAGCGAGCAAATATTATATTACCTAATTTAAAAAAATTCTCAAATGTCACACGGGATTTGTTTCACTCTAATTGAATGAAGACTTTTGATACTTTTGAAGGATAATTGCTATCGGAAACCGCACCATAATTATTGACAGCGAAAAAGATAGGTATCCGCAATCCTCAGGGAATATCCATTATTAAAATTTTAATTTAATACATCTAAGAATCCTAATTTTGCTCCCTTTTTTTTCCCTTTAAGTTTTACTTAAGTATACGTCTTATTTAAAAATATCGGAAAAAACTTCTTTGATTTTAAATTACTACGTATTTAATCAGTGACGGCAGAAATTTAAAAAATAAATAATTGAAGCTGATTTCTCCTTACGTTAAATTTCATAAAAAAAAAAAAATTTAAAAGAAAAATTTTTAAAATTTAGCTTAACTTGCAATTTATTGATTTTTTGTAACTTACAACTTAAAATATCGCATATACTAAATTAAAGCCCATTTTAGTTGTCCCCATCGAACCATTACGATGCTAACTTAGTTGGTGAAAATCCAATGATTAAATCACCACCCATTACGAAAATATCATTTTGCGAATCCACATCGCATAGTTTAAAACTTTGATGTTTTTTTTTTTTTTTTTTTTTTTTTTTTTTTGTAACTTTGAAAAACATTAAAACTTAACGGATTTTTTTTTTCATTTCTTTTTTCTAATACCGTTAATAATAATAATTCAAATGCCATTTCTTTTTTCTAATACCATACCATTTTACGACTCCACACAACACCTCCTAGAAAGAACAGGCCTCAGCACGGGTTACCATAAATATCCCTTAGTAGTCCAAACGTAATGACATATTTTGTATTTTCAACCACTGCGCAGCTTAGTACCCCTAACGTAATGACATCTCTCTTATTTTTCGTCTACTGCGCAGTTAATTTCGTCACATCGGACTACTAAATTGATCCGTGCTGAGGCCTTTCTACTTCTAGGAGGTGTTGCTCCACATCGCATAGTTAAAATTTTTGTTAATTTTTTTAATTTTGTAAAACATTAAAACTTAACGGATTTTTCAATTTCTTTTTCTCAAATAGAGAATGTATTTAACACATATCATTTTGGTTTCGTGGCATTTAATATAATACAAAGGGTTTTGTGTTATCACCACCTGTTTAACTATAACTTGATCAATTCAATTAATATTTTAAGATAGAAAAAAAGATGCTATCGAAATCCGTCAAGTAACTAGTGAAAAAGACAGAGGAAGAAATATCAAAACCAGTTTGATTGCCTGGTGAAAGTTGAAGGCATTTCGAATCATATTTTCCCAACTTATTTCAATTTCCTCGATCAATCAAACAGGCATTGCTTCCTCAATAACCATTCTACGCAGTGATTCGTTCGATTTCGATAGCGTTTTTGTTATTTCCTCTCTTAAATATTTATTTGATACTCCTAATGTACAATGCACAAAATAGAAAACGGAACCCTCTGAACAACTTTTGATTTAGTGATCTGATTTTCAATCTTAATGGTTTGAGGGTCTGACCTCAAATATCCTTAATATTTAGAGCAGATTTTAAAATGCAAAATCAAGCACAAACGTATTTTTTCTGAATAAATATACTTTTGTATACTCTCATATTTCGAAAGTCAAGAATCCAAATATTAAAAAAATTCATATTTACTAAAAAAAAGTATTTTTGTATCTAATTTCGCAACTTAAAATATCACCAGCTCTAAATAATTAGCATAAAGTAAGGCTCTCAAACCATTAAGAAAGATTATGAGTAGGTGAAAATTAGATAATCAGTTGAAAAGTTATTCAGTTACTTTTTAGTTCAGGATTCTAAAACTGTATACTAAGAGCTGTGATTACGGCCTGTACAAAATAGTACTAAAAACCTGCAACTTAGACTTAAATAGGTTAAAGTAAAAATTCAGCAGCAGACGGCGATAGATACATCTAATAAAAACAATCTGATAATTTTTAGGGAAAGATTTTTCATTCTTAGTTAAGACACGTGTGAAAGAGGATCGTCTGCGTTGCCATGGTGATGTTGATAAAAGGAGTAGCCCCTACCACGAGAAAAAGTATCTTTTATCCCTTCAAGGTCATCTATATGTATTTTTTCCTTACTAAGCAGAAACTTGAAAAGTCAATCAGCTACATAAAATACATTTTTACCCCTTTTTACCCTAAAATGTAGTAAATCCAAGCACATTCTTCGATAATACTTTTCTATTCTCAAAGATCCTTGCTCGATTTTCATTCTTTTCTTTATTCTTTTCAACTCAAGATAATATAAAAACTATTTTACTTCAACCTTGATAGATGAAAACTTGAGAGCTTCAGATGCAGGCATGTACTGACAATGATTAAAGAAAAAAAGAGAAAAAGTACTTTATTTTCTTCCGTGACTCGAATCATTTTCTTTGTCAATAATCGATCATTGTTGTCCGAAATTTTATTGCTGTCTACTTAAGAATTAAAATTCTATACTTGGCGCACTAAGCATTTAAAAAATAAATAAATGCTAATAATTGATAAATAAATAAAAAAATAAAGTAATAAAAAAATAAGTGGGAAAAAAAAACAAGCGCTTCCGCTTTTTGCTATTTTTTTACTTTTGAGACTTATATTTTTTTAAAAAATAACTACTGAAAGTTATATTAAATACAAAGGTGCGTTAATGCATGCATGCATATATATATATATATATATATATATATATGAATGCATGCATTAACGCACCTTTGCATTAACGCATATATATATATATATGAGAGAGCCGCAATGGCTCAGGTGAGCCGGACAATGAGGTGAACCGGGTTCGATACTCAGCGATGAATGGTTGATACGAATTCTGCATCCGGCTTGCACCGACCTCAGAGCTAACGTGAAATATCCACAGTGGTAGACAGATCATGAGTTAGAGTCCCCTTGCCGTCAGGCTAACCGTGGGAGGGATTCGTGGTCTTCCCGTCCATGTAACGGAAATGTAGGTTAGTTTCATCAAAAAAGTCCTCCACGCAGGCAAATTTCTCCCAATACTTGATACAGGACTTACCTTGTCTTCTGTATTGGGATCAAAATTACAAAACTACGGACTTGAACAATAGTAGTCGTAAGCCAAAAAATTGGGTCGACTGTTCAACGATGGTTATAAAATAATATATATATATATATATATATATATATATATATATATATATATATATATATATATATATATATATATATATATATATATATATATATATATATATATATATATATATATATATATATATATATATATATAAACAACTTGACAATAGTGTTATACAAAGTATTGTCAAGTACTCTTATTGGTTTAAAGGAGTGACGTCAAACATGCTTATTATCGGAACCAATTATAAGCATATTCTTTTTTCTTTTTTGACTGATATAGATTTTCGGCTCGTTTCGTTAGTTTGGTTGTTTACGTCGCACTAGCTCTATACTAATGGATTATTGGTGATAATAATAGGACTTATCCTTAAGAATAATCCGAAGACAATACTGGCGCATGTGCACACGTCATTATTACAATTTATATTCGAGCTAGCAGTCACCTGATCTTCGCACCATGTTCCCCTACCGCGACAGAGTTTCTCAGACTCAGAAACTACTGAATACATTAGAATGGGATTCGAACCTAAAAGACACGATCAGAGAAAGTGGATTCCGATCCCAGCTTCTACCACGGGGAATTGAGACTAGTGATAAGCCGTGGAAGGTGAATTATAGATGCCTCATATTACTTATTAAAATAATGCGTTATAAAAACAAAATAATTTTGTTCTATCATTTTTTCAACCATGATTTTTATTTCAAATTAATTTCGAAGATTTATTTTCATGTTCGGTGAAAAAAAATGTTGAATCAATTTTTTATTAAAGAATAATTTTATATATTAAAAAAGTAGAAAAGCTTAAGTTATAAATTCTTTTATGTATTTATTCTAGCTTGAATATAATGCAGGGAAATAGTTATCTTCAGCATAGCAGTAGTCTTTTGAAAAAAATTTAGATTTATAAAAATGGATTTATTTGTTCTACACAACAGAAACAGGAATTAAATTTCATAAATACATATAAGAATAATTTTTCGATATAGCAAAATTCCTATTTACTCAAAGAATAAAAATGTTGAGAAAGATATCAACATTACTGTCGATTTAGTTATTTTATAAACAATAAAAAATGTACATTAGAATTTCTAGAAAAGTTAAGAATAATCATACTTTGTAAATACTATATTGCAGAAAGGGGAATTAAAATTTATAAATTTAAAAATAAAAATAATTTCTAACTATAGCTTAATTCCTATTTACTCAAAGAATTTGTGTATTTAAATATTTAATGCATAGTAAAAAAATAATAATAATTACATTAGTAAATATTTACTTTAAAAAATATAAAAATAAAAATTTCAACTCTAGGTTTTAAAAAAAAAAAAAAAAAAGGCAAATCTTAGTTTTATTGTCTGAATATTTTAACATTAGCACAGAGGTTATAACGAAGATGGATAGTTATTTTTTGGACTAAATTTATGAAAACACTGATTTTTTAATGCAACACCGAAAAATAAAATCATCCACCCTAGTTCTAAATGTATACAATTTCTATTCAATCTGCGACTAATTTTAATAAGTAATTCGGCTGCAATTGAGCATTATTTTAACTTAAAAATAAGTGGAATAAAATAATATTTTCTTTGAACTTCAACATCTTTGATTTCATTTCTTGATTCGCTGGGAAGGGCGCATAATCATTTCTTCAGCTATTTTAGAGACAAATTAACAGTTTGAAAATCTTTTTTTCATTTTGCATACACTCTCAAAGCTATAAATTAAATTTACAAAATTTTTTTCGAAATCATTTAACAGATCTTTTTAACTGTAATTTATAACAGTATATTAATGTTATTTGCATGAAAATAATAATTGTAAAGCGGTTAAAAAAGATTAGACCACCTTTCAAAATAATTTTATCTTAAAATGTTGCCCTGAATTACATTATAATAATAATAAACAAAAACAACAATTCGCATAGTTTTAAACATTAGAAGCGTAATAATAGCAGCTTTATACGAAAATAACTTTAAATTATGGATACAAAAATATTTACAGAAAAACAATACCTTTTTGACTTTTATTAAATGTATGCTGATGACAACCAAAACAAGAAAAGAAGACACCGTCATTAGATTTTTATATATGGTAAGAAATTACACTGTATAAACTTAAAAAACTTACTATTTGGATTTTTCCAACCACAATTAAGTAAGATAATAAAAAGCAATTAGTAAAAAAGATTTATTTTGCTTAGATCGATTAAATGGATTTTATGATTGTGTTTAAAAGTTCTTGCTTTCTTTAATTAGTGTAGTGACGAGATAGCTCGAAATACGGAAAAAGCTAAATGAAGATTAAGGATCTTTACCTACCGACCACTTTGCCGACTAAATTAATACGATCATATTTTTTAGATTGTGTCCCGTATTCTAATAGTAAAAAATCCAAAAATGTCGGGTCCCACAGTGGACTGATCGTTAAGACACGGTTCCCAGAAGATCACCGAAGTCAAGCATCACTGGCTACGGTCATTGTGCGGGTGGGTTACCACTTGGATCAGTCTGCGTAGGGAACGAGGGTGTGCGGTATTATTCCTCGTTAAACTGTGCGACCGTAAAGTGCTCGACTTCGCGCGCAGGTCGTCGGGCTATCGAAGCGGGGGTGCCATCCCCTCAGCAGAGGATCAAAATTGTGATGGCATGTCTTCGGATCATCCTCCGGGATGTTTCCCAGACCGTCGCCAATAGCCCATTGTGCAGCTCTAGTGCGACGTAAATTAACAACAATAACAGCCAAAAATGTCGGGGGGAAATGTAAAATCAAGGAAAGTGTTTTTTTTCTCTTTTTTTTTGCCAGATTTCATAATTTATATTGTGGCGTAACTAGGGTAAACCAACCAGTGAAGGAACACTACCCAGTGAAGGAACATTTCATGTATATTGATCAAAAATAAGAATTTGAAAGTTTTTCTTTAGATTGATTGGTAACAATAGCTTACTGCCAAACAATAGGAAGTCATCTAGCAATGTTTTGGATTACCTGGTCAAATAGACTTCCCTGGAAAAAAATTTTGAATTTGTTATTATCTCTGCAACACCTTGTTTCATTGAAAAAATTATAAGGTGAGTGTTTGTATTTATATGTTTGGAGTGGAATTAATTGCATGTAATAGTCTTATTTTTCTCAATGTGAAAAAGAGAATTCAAAATATAGTTATTGAAGTTACGTTTTATTTTTTTTAAAGCACCATAGCATAATCAAGTACTGAGATAAGGGGGTGTTTACTCACTGGATCACCAAGCGATGAAAAACCAGTGAAGGAACATGTGTTCCTTTACTGGGTTTTTTTCCCAGTTAATGAAAATAAAATAAATTTTTTAATTTTCTTGTACTTTTAGTCATATTATACATCAAAATTCTGTTTAAAAGACAAAAAACAATTTCTAACCAGTGAAGGAACAGGCATGTTCCTTCACTGGATCGCCAAACGATGAAAAACCAGTGAAGGAACAAGTGTTTCTTTACTGGATTCTTTTCCCAGTTAATGAAAATAAAAGAAATTTTTTAATTTTCTTGTACTTTTAGTCATATTATACATCAAAATTCTGTTTTAAAAGATAAAAAGCAACTTCTAACTAGTGAAGAAACAGGCATGTTCTTTCACTGGGAATACTTCTAGTGAATGAACAGTAATGTGTGAAACATGATTTTACATGACTCTAGGATAAGTAATTCTGCTATATAGAGGACAACCGAAATTTTTTTAAAAATTGTATGAATAATTCCTGAAATAATTTCAGTTCAAAATGTTAATTTAATAGCTTAATTTATGACAAAATTATAATTTATATTTATTAATAGGGTGTGTAGTTACATCAAATGTTAGGCAACAAATGTTAAGCAACTGGTTATCTATGTTTACAAATCGAAAACTAATTAAATATAATCATAAAAATTTGAATAGAAATTTTTTTCGCTGGCTTTTGCACCAAGAACTCCTAATAAGTTATCATTATAGTTATCATTCTAGGATAGCAACGTGATTATATAATTTATAAAAAATACTTTACTATGTTAGAATTTAGGAGCAAGCTCCTCAACAAAAAACAGAGTTAAACAGAAACGATACTCAATTTCTTCAGAAGCTTGAGAGGGAAATCCCCCAAGATATGTTGCAAATTTTTAACGCAGCATTGACTGAAGAGTCTAATATCGAAAATGTCCAAGAGCCTGTACTTTTTTCAATATGGAAGAAGTACGTATTAAAAGAAGACCACTTGGTTAAATCAAACTTAGGAACTGAAGCTAGTATCGAATTTGAAATGAGTCCTCATGCTGATCTTCTCTTAGCTGAAAAAAGAAATGATTCTTATAAGTAAAATCAGTACTTCTAAAGATCCTCTAGATATAAGTCAACAAGAGACATCTTTCCCCCGTCTATTTTTGAGAAAGACATTCTAGAAATGTTGGAAGAACCATTTACATTGGCTAAATATTGATGATAATAAGAAAGGTCAAATACGAAGAAAAACGAATAAATTACCTTTTGCACTAACTTCAGAGAAATGACAAAAATTTCAAGAGGCTGAAAGATCTAAAAAAAAAGTTAAAACAAGAGAATATGGAGAAGAAAAAGAAATAAAAAAATACTTAAAAAAGAAAAAAAGCTTCAAGAAATAAGAGGAGAAATAGTAAACAAAAAGGAGATGAAATAATAATTATAATAAACAGCATCGGATGACACAATGATTTAGATTTGACTGTCAAATTATAAGAAAGAATGATTTTTTTTTTTTTTTTTTGTATTTAACAGCACTTTAATTTCTAGTTCATGATTACAGAAAAAAGTTAGCATTTTACAAGTGCTTGTATGTTATAATTTCATAAATAGTCTTGTTTTTATATATTTGTATGACTAATAAATTCATAAAGAGCATTAAAAAATAACCAAAATTAAGTGTTCCTTTACTGGGCAATTTTGTGTTCCTTCACTGGTAAGAGCTGTTCCTTCACTGGGTCTTCTTACTACTTGTTATTTGAACCTCCAAAACTTTAAAACAATATTTTGTAAGTTCTCTACAATTTTTTACATACTTTGCAATTAGTAACAAACATGTTGACACTGTCATTTAACTAAAATTACGAATTTTGAAATTAATATGATTTTTTAAAAGGCAAGCGAAGCTTAAGTGTTCCGTCACTGGTTAGTTTACCCTACCACTATAAATATTAAATACCAAATCACTAGTATATAAAACATGTTACCTTGATTCTATTTTGAGGTACCTTTTGATAGATGAAGGTTGACATAGTTGATAATTAATTCCCCTAATTGGTGCCCCTAATTGGTGACCTAACAACCTGCCAATATTTATGGATGGTCCACATTAAACAGTTGATTTGCTTAATATATATGCTCATATATTTGCTTAATATATATGCTTCAGGAAGCTAAATTTAAATAGGAACACCATTGAAATTTGACGAATTAAAGCTATGAAAAAAAAATGTCAAAACCTGTTTTATTGCTGCATAAACAGGAGAAGTCATCTCCTGTTTTCTCGGACAATTGAACCGATTTAGTTGTTTTAAGAACTACCCTTGTCAATAGTGATTATTAAGATTTCGAAAGCGTTTTTTATCTTTTGCTCAAATATTTACCAGGGTTCTCCAACGCGAATAGTTTGTAACCTTATTTTTGATGAGGATTCTAAAAATATTCATTAAGGGAGCTACTTACAGAACTCCATGTATGTAATGTGGCTCATTGGATCTAACTCATTCTTATAAATTTCAAAATGGACTGCCCAGCTTTAAAGTATAAAATTGCATTCTTTAGAATGAAAGAGCCATAAGGGGACAAAGAACATGTTGGTGAGATTTCGGAAATACTCGAAATTCAGAACACATTACGATAAGTTCTAAATATAGAATATTAACTTAGTGGTCTAAATTAAAATGATAGTTTCGAAAAATTTATTACAGGAAAACTGTTAAGGTTAAACTGTTAAATTCTTGCAGCAAATTTGTGTGACAGGGCATAACATTTAGTATTTAGAAATTCTATTTTGAGTTCAAATTTTTTTTAAGAGATGGCGTTGCAGATAGTAAACTTATAAACCAAAGAAAAATAATGTAAAATTGCATTAGAACGCGAAAATTACGGTTGATGATCGATATTTTGAAAATATTTTAATTTTCAATTATTTTTCTTTGACTTGTACATTTACATTGTTGCAGCCTTATTTGTCAAAAAAAAAATTATTAAATAAATAAATAAAAAAATCTAGTAGCTCTAGAGGAAAAAAATTATACCGTCTTGCATGAATTTGCTAGAAGAGCTGCTTTATTTTTTTTAACCTTAGCTGTTTTTCTGTTATTAATTTTTCAAAATTTCCAGTCTAATTTAGAAAACATATGTATTTTTACAATATTTTAAATAAAGCTAGTTTAAATGTTAAAAGATGTCTTTTCTAAAGCTAATTTTCTGAAACTAAATAAAATGTTTACTCGCTACCCATATTATTAAATTACGAGGGGATAAAACTAAATACTGATAATTAAATAGATAAATATTGCATGAATTTCAGATCAAAACTCATAATTCTTTTTTAAAACATTTTCTTTTCAGTGTTTTTAAAATTTGGCATTTACTAGTTGAAATAGTTGTTGTGTGCTAATTCTGCTTACACATAAGTAAATAGTTTATTCATTTATTTAAGGTAATCTTTTTGAATTAACAAGTTAAATTTCACAACACAATTGTTCATTAAAGAAAATTTAGCGTGAATGTTCCTCTTTCAAAAACTAATGAGTGGCATCAATACTTTATCATTTTTAGAATTTATTTTGAAGAAACAAGATAGTTTGTTTACTACCATATACTGACAATAAAAATATTTAGATTTTGATCTGAAATACAAACACAGTATTTTTCCAAAGCTTAAATAGTAGGTAACCATAAAAAAAATAACAACTTTTTTTGTTAATGCGTTGTTTACATCACATGTGTGTTTCAGGGTTTTAATGTGCTGATTAAATTTTATTGAAAATTCAGGGTGAAGGAGGATCATCTGGCTAACTTCAACAGGCTAAAAGATGTTAAAAAAAAGCTAAGTTATACTTGGATGGGTAACAGTAACACATGGATTCTCATGTGTGATTTTTTATTTATTTTTATACACAGTAAACCTCTGCCACAAGTGGTTTTATTAGTCTGATTCTATGATAAAATCTAGGTGGTACGAAATGTACAAGAAATACAATTCTTAAATAGTATCAGTATTTTATCAACAGTAATCTCAGTTTTAAGCAAATTGCGTCAATTACTTTATTTTCAATATGTTGTACCATAATAATTTAAGTGAGATTATCCACATGCAGTTTTAACTGGTTATCTCTACACGAAGAAATGATACAGTAATTAAAATATTTAAGTGGTATTTGAAATATTTGGTTTAAAGTAGAGTCAGTTTATTAAAATTCTGTACCACAGTATTTTATGCCAATAAATTCTTTTTTGGCATTGACAAAATATTGCCATTGCCTAGGTGTTATATTTACCCTATGTGGTGTTACAAGTATTTACCTGAAGAAGATAAATACTGTAAGTGTCTACAAATAAAATAAAGTGTATAACAACCTAGTGTGTAAATACAAAACAAGAACCTCACAAGTTTCACAAAAAAAATCTAAGAACTCTAAACCATTCTTGTAAAAGTAGTCAAAAGTAATTTACCGGAATAGTTCAAAATTGTTCCTTTACAAAACGATACATTCTGATTAATTTTATGACTTCTCTTTATTACGCATGTACAACTATAAAAAAAGAGGAAATATCGAGATTTACAGATTTTTCAAAAGTTTGAAATTTTTACAGAGTCAATTTAGTTTCTTTAATTTCTCTATTGTTAAAATACAAATCTAAATAAAAACTAGATACCACAATACTACTGCGCAACTCTAAGTAAAAGAGCTCTAAAAACATGGTACAATAAAAATATATTGATCTCAAATATTTACATCAGACATGTACAAATTATACAAATAATGAATGTTCTTTGTATTCATTAATATTCTCTGGTATACAAATTATTTCTGGCTAGATGAGGATTAAATTGGGAGTTGTATTTTCTAGCTCTATCATCAAGAATGACTTCATCTGTTTTAGAGGTACCTTTACTAAGGTGTTCCAAAAATTGTTGTGACTTTCTTTTCTCTTCTGCTTCTCTTTTCAGACGTTTTGCTCTAAGCTCTTCTATTTTGGAGAGCTTCTTGGGAGGTGACTCATTTTTGCTTGAATTATTACTGGTATTTGATTTCTCCTAATTAAAATATTGATAAGAAATTAATTACAAATCTGTATTACATTATTATCTACATCAATATAAACATTTTACTCAAAATAAATGATAATTTATTCAGAAACTTTTTTATATATTTTAATTGGAATAACTGAAGAATTTAATGGAAAAAAGTTCTCGGGCTCAGATGGGACAGTCGGCTAATGCGTTGCTCATACTGCTGGTTGGAGAACTGGGAGTAAGGGACTGTAATCCTGGTAGCCAGCAAAGCAACAGGCAGGCATAAGGAACAAGATGCACTCTGTCACAGCTCCTGTTTATTGTGGCATGAAAATTTGAAAATAAGGGAACCATCTTTGGCGATGTCTACATCATCTATTCAGGGTCAAAATTACGAAGCATTCCTGCTATGGCTGTTATAACATAGAGCCCTAAAATTGGAACTAGGTGCTCAGCTATGATTAGGTGATGTGGGGTAGAAGGTTTTAAGTGACAATATTGAAAAATTTGAGGTAACTTATATCAGTATGATTTATTTTCTCAAATTTGTCTATTTTTCCAATATAGTGAGAGAAAAAATAATGAGTGGCAGACTTTGACTATTTTGGAGTGGAAGAAGATTCCAAGTGCATTTGCAATAAACAGCTAACAAGTTTCCATAGTCAATGGCCTTAGGTTTTTCCTTACAACTTTTAAGTCTCAGAGATACTGGCTCATCAAAGTTTGCAGCTGCTTGAATTGCTGCAATCAGGCACTATAACGGCATTATTGAAGTTTTCCACGCCTTTAAACGGTGTTGTATTTGGTCTTAGATTTTAATAAAGTGTAAGCATTTCTGAAAATATTCTGGCACCTGCATTTTCCCTTTGATCTAATGGAGACCTATAAGTATAGCCATTCAGTCGGAAGATACCTGGTATTTTCAGTTTCCAAACATAACTTTCAAAACTGTATCTAAAACATTCCACCTATGCACCACTTCAGTTAGATCATTGGTTTTAAAAACATATCACAAGTAAACTTAAAAGTGCCTCTGCCACAACCGCAGACAGTGTCTACTAACCTTTTCCAAACAATTACTCTCTAATATTTGCTATAGTCTCAATGTAATTTTACGAATTTATTAATTTCATCTGTAAGCAATGAAAATGAATTTTGAGACTTATTGATTTCACTACTTGGAGGCTTGCGGACAACAAATATAGGTAAAGCATGATCTTGGTGTTCTATTGTCAAGGTCTAAACATTAAAGCTGATTTACTCATATTCTTGAAAATGTTGCTTAGAACATTCTACTGTGTGTCATTGAATCAACTATATAACAGAATTAGGCAATTTAGTAATATTGAAAAGTTTAATATCACAAATTTAGAAGTAAACAAACAAAAAAAGATTTAATTTTATAGTTGAATTTCTAGTAAAGTGTACTTAATAATGATTGTGATAAAACAGAGATTATTGTTATAATCGTTACTTTTTGGTCAAAGACATGATTTAATTGTGAAAATTTAAAAATAGAGAAATATACAGCCATGAATAGTACAAGAATTATAAAAAAATGAAATGAACATAAATTGATAAGGAGTTGTGAAATAATTATAATTACATGCTTCAAGTCATTAATGAAGAAATTATGAAAACTCTTCTATACTAACACATTTTTTTCATATTTCTCAAGAAATACTCATAAAATTATTTTATAACTTAAGAAATGTTTAGGTCATACAATTTCTCATACACATCAATTAAATTTAAAGCTTTTAGAGGTTTGAGAGACCGTCAAAATATAACAAACAAATAAAAGTGTTTTTGAACGTCCTGTATCAAAAAATACAGCAATAAGCTTATGACTTGTATCAATTACTTTGGTTATCACATGCAACAAATACATAAAATTTCATAAACCTAGCTTAAATACTCATAGAGGTATGGACATTCTTATAAAATCTATTTCTTTTTGCTTTCCATTTTATAATTACAACTTAAAAAATTTCAATAAAATTAATAAAACTTTTCAGCATAGTTTTTAATTAATAATAAAAATATAATTTTAAAAAAATTGCACAAGAAATGAGCATTATCTTGAAAATTTAAAAAATTTCATTCAATTTTCTATGTAGTTTTTGTAAACTTGGAAAGAAAGCTTTGAACACTAAAGGATTTTCCATAAATTTCATTTTGCACTATTAAACAAGATTTATTAAAAATGTCATCAACATTACATAAGACCAACCCCTATTAAATTATGTTTTATTTCACACGTTTTCTTTTCTAATACCATCACATTTCATTGTTCGGACCATTATTTTAGGTATTATCATAAGTCATTAAATTTTGTTATATGATACAAAATAAAATTTATGGAATATAAAAAATTACAAAAGTTGCTAACAAAATTTCTAGAAACTTTTTAAATTTTCAAGATATACAAATTGGACTTTTTCCATAAGTTACTAAATACAATTAACAACAAAAGTATGAAAAAAAAAATTTTAATGTTTTATTTGCATGCACAGAATAAAAAGCTTACTTAAATACTCATAACTTTTTCAATTGTTAATGAATTTCTTTCAAAATTTAAAATTATATTTTTATTATTAATTACAATATTACTATAAAGTTTGTTTAATTTTATTGAATATTTCTGCTATTATAGTACGAAAATTTAAGGCAAGAAAAATTAGTTTTTTTATAAAAATGTCCAAATTTCCACGAATATTTAAGGTAGGCTTAAGAAATTTTGTGCAGTTATTGCATATTATAACCATTTATAGTATATTAAGTAAATGAATAATAGAAATAAGGATTATAACAATTATTTGTGATACAAGTTTATGGCTATATTTTTTGGCATACGGTGTTCAAATTTTTACGATATATATAGCCATGAATAGTGTTTTTGAACGTCCTGAGCCAAAAAATACAGCAATAAGCTTACGACTTGTATCAATTACTTTGGTTATCATATGCAACAAATGCATAAAATTTCATAAAACTAGCTTAAATACTCATAGAGATATGGACATTCTTAAAAATCCTATTTTTTTTTTTTTTTTTTTTTGCTTTCCATTTTATTATTATAACTGCAAAAATTTCAATAAAATTAATTTATATAGTAACTTTATTTTTCACATTTTTTAAAAGTAAAATTCATACTGAAAAACATTTTAAAGTTGATTGATAGATATATAAGCCTTTCTGTTACTTTAAGTACAGTACGGAACCCGTTATCCGGAAATCAGAAAACCGGAAAACCAAAAAACCGGAACGAAATTCGATAAATTTTCCCGCAATTTTTAAAATTTGTTTTTTTTTACCTCATAAGATTTTAGGATTTTTCTTTCTTTTTTGAAAGATGTTTACCTTACCATCATTTCAGAAATAATCATTAGTGTATTACCTCATCGTTTTTTCTTATTTTTAAGATTATTTCCAAATATTTTTTTTTTTTTTAGTTGGGTTTAACACTAAAAAAACGGCTTTTTGTAGCGATTCAGAAAACCGGAAAAATCAATTATCCGGAATAGCGATAGTCCCGACCGTTCCGGATAATCGGTTCTCTACTGTATATTAATTCCGTTTTGAATTTAAAGGAATGCAAAATTTTTCTTAAAACGTATCAGGTTTAATGCATTTTATAAAATTAACATGATTAAATTTCTTTAGTTTCAAGTGATATTTAAATTATTTTGTTGCTGACTAATAGAAAAGGGATTAATAACTATTTTTATATAACTAATGATACATTTGTTTAAAATTCTATACATGGGCAAAATTAAAAAAGATAAAAAAGGTAAGAAATGCAATACTTTAATTGCTATGATTGTTAATACCATAAAAGAGTTATATATTATTTATCCTTAATAATGATTCTAGGATACAGGCACATACAAGCAATACACTACAACAACTTAGATCAGAAGGCAGTTGGTGGTAGCAATCACACCATCTCCGTAGCATGCTCTCCAACCACTCAACTGAGCACAGACTTTCGCAGCTCTGAAACTGCCAGAGACTTTACATTCGAGTGAATTATCAACCATCGAGAAACAATTGGGGGAAATGCGGGCCAAAAAGGCCCCTAGCACTGGGGATTGAACCTCAACCTAAGCTGAATCAAAGATAAAATCCACCACACAAACAGAGTGACACAATACTTTGAAAAATATCTAATAAACAATAAAATAAAAAATACCTTTTCATGTATATATGTTACTTTACCATCTGATTGTTTCTGTTTCATTGACAAGAATTTATTCATTTCAACTAAGGGATCAATTCTAGATTTTTGTTTTGAATGCGGTGTTTCTTCTTTCCTAGAACAAATACAATTTTTTATAAAAACTTTCATAAGAAATCAAACAAAAAAATATTTATATAAAGTTCTGAAAGAATTTCTGGGCACAGCAGCAATTAATCTAAAGAGAATCAGCTCTAATGCACAATATTTAGACTTAAATACTAAACTAAGGTGACACTTTGCTGTATGCTACTTTCCAAAAATGAAAATTTTGCTATTCTCAACCATTAATATTGTTTCAACTAACAACAAAAAATAGACTGAACAAACTTTTACTTGAATCGGACTTGATGTTTACCAGAAAACCACAATGAATAATTTATATAGAATCTAATGGAACAATATTTTTCTAAAAGTGGATTTAGTATCAATTATGTAACTGTCTTCAGCAACGATCTGTTAAATATATTGTTTTTCATTTTCCTCTTTTGAGGGAATATTATTGCATTCTTGCATAAAATTTTTGCAGCATCATTTACAACTGCCACTCATGTTTTCCCATTCCACTTTTATAATCAGGATTATCTCCCTATATTGTTTAGAAAATCTCTTGAAAGTTTTAGTAGCAAGATTTAAAAGAAGGAAAAAGAAACTCTACAAAAAAAAGTTTGCTATGAAAATTATTTTGGTGCAAAATGTATATCTTTTGATGATTTATTTCCTTTTCATATTTGCTGCCAACATAGCTTAGGTCATATTTGTCTTAACTATTATTAGATAATTAAGGTGAGCCTAAAGCCACAGTATGAAGATCCAAATGCCAGTGATGATTTAAATTTATTTTTCTTTTTTTCCCATACACCAGCAACTTTACTGATTTTTTTATCAATATCCTGATAATTTATCAGTTTATGCATTAATAGAAAGTCACGACAAGGTGCTTTAATTTCTTTGCTGATACATACTAATCTCAAATGCACATTCTGGAAAGAAAAATATACAATCCTTTTAAAGAGTTTTTCAATTAGATAATTGCACATATTTTGAGCATATGAATTGCTTTGTCCGTCCACCTAGCATGACTTACGATACCTGGTATAGGAAATGATGTTTCTCTTTTCTAATGATGTCAAGAAAGATCACTAATAACTCCAATAATCATCTCACAGAAAGGTAATACATGAGAAAATCAAGAATGAAAGAGCAGGCATCTTCTTTGCTTCTAGTTAAGTAAAAAGTTTTGTAAATTTTTTCCCAGATTTCTCTAAATCTTTTGAAAAGTGCCATATCACACCTTAAAATCTAACTTTAAAAATATGATATTAGCAACAAAAAAAAAAGGTTATGGTTGAACAATTTTTCTTAATTTAAACAGGCATGTTTTTATTTGAGTTGCTTGATTTTGTATAGAAACTAAGTGTTAGAATTTTATCACACTTATTCTTCCACGTTTAGTCAACAACAAAAGATTCTTCGTAAGATGTCAGGATTTCAGATACTCCTAAGAATTTCTCCTTGCTATGCAAATTAATCATAATAACAACTCCATTATTCTTTTTAATATTTTTCCATTATCCTTTTTAATATTTTTAAATGCAAGAAACAATTTTTCACTATCTGGGTTAATCTAATGAATTTGCGCAAGCACAGCATGCAAAATAAATAAATAACTAAACAGACCACCATGAAATAATTTTTGATCTAATAATCTGATTTTCCCGTTCCAGAACTCAATGATAATGGCTCAAGGGGGTGACCTCAAATATGTTAATTAATAAGTGCAGACAATATTTTAAGTAACAAAACCAGACACAAAGACTTACTTCCTCTGAATAAACATACCTTTTTTTTGACAGAGTTGGATTTCTGACCCCTAAGATATCGGGGGTAGCCGCAATCTGAGAAACATGGCCCCAATTGTTTGGTCAGTAGAGCGGTCCAAAATTTGAACCCCTTAAAGTAAATTTTACTTTTTGCCAATTTAGCCATATTTGAAGAAATGTTTAAGTTAATTGAAAAATTTTTGCACACAATTATAACAATGATTTATTCAAATATAATTTCCATATAAAAATAATTTATAGTAAATATTTATTATCTTTTATTAATTTTATTTAATGATAGTCAAAAAAAATTTTGAACTATAAAATATACAATTTTTTACATCATTTTAAAAAAAATTAATTTTACATTTGTTGAATAGCTCCTGAGAAATTAAATTTGAAGAAAATTCTAAGTTAAAAATTAAGAACAATTTGCCCAACTTAAGAATTTTGCAGAGTAAAAATGTAAAAAAAATTCTTTGAAATATTAAAAAAAAATTAAATTTAACAGTTTAAAACTTTTTTGACTGTAATGAAATAAAATATTAAAAATATTTACTCGAAGTTATATTTGTATGTAATTATCTTAGGATTAACAAATTTTATAATTGTGCACAAAAAGTTTTCAATTTGCTTGAAAAGTTCTTGAGATATAGCCAAAATATGCAAAGAGTAAAACTAACATTAAGGGGCCCAAACTTTTGAACACTCTCTTGACCAAACTATTGAGACCATATTTCCCAGATTGTGGCTATATTTTGGAGGTCAGAAATCCGAATCTGTTGAAAAAAACCTATGCTTGTTCAGAGAGAGAATGTTTTTGTATCTGATTTTGTAACTTAAAATATCATCTGTATTAATTAATTAGCATATTTGAGATTCTCACCTTGAACCATTAAGTTCTAGAACATGAAGATCCGATCATTTAATCAAAAGTTATTCTGTGGTCCTTTTTTTAATATTTTATTTTATAACTGTTGTTGAACAGCCGACCCAATTTTGGGGTTTACGACTACTAATGTTCGATTCCATAGCCTTGCAATTTTGAACCAATCCAGAAGACATCCCTAGATCAAATATTTAGGAAAAATTGACTTCGTGGAGGACGTTTTGGTGGATCTATATGTTCTAAATAATAAACTGAATTTAAATGAACAAAGTTGTGTCTTTATTTGTCCATGATTCAACTCCCTTTAATATTTTCTTTTAAATTCAAAACTGGGTATTATTTATCGGATAAATTTTTTTTAGATTATGTTAATAAATTAA
Organism: Parasteatoda tepidariorum; assembly: GCF_982258835.1. Taxonomy (NCBI): domain Eukaryota; kingdom Metazoa; phylum Arthropoda; class Arachnida; order Araneae; family Theridiidae; genus Parasteatoda; species Parasteatoda tepidariorum. The sequence goes on from NC_141757.1 coordinate 102,861,512, forward strand.
TACTCTTCAAATAATGTAATGTTACACATGAAAAAAAAAAGATTAATTTAACTCTTACTTCATATAAAAAATCATAACAGTATGAAATTTTTTTTAAATGATTCTATATTAACATTTTTCTAAGTAACACTTTCATAAAGAAAAAAAAATGCCTCTGCTGGAATAAATTACTTTAATATATACTATAATAAGAAATATTTTAAAAAATAAAACAATGTCAGATAATACCATCAGAAAATTATATTGATTAGATTTCATTTTAATTTAATATTATAATGAATGTGAAAAAACTAACCCATCTGGTGACAACACAGCAGAACTAGACTTGAGATACCAAGGAGCTTCGCCTGAAAAAAAATATCCATTGAGAACAATCATACAAATTGATGAACTTATTTCATAAAACAAAAGATAAATTTCTAAACACACACTGATTTAAAATTTTTAACCTCTTAATAATTTTGGTCATTTAAGAAGGAAAAAAAATAAATATTAAAATGCATAATGAAAATATTTCATTCATTTAAATTTAAAAAAAAAACGAAAGATAGAAACAGACTTACGGTTTCAAATAATTAAAATTTTCATGTTTTCATATAATTTAATGGTAAAAATAAATATCTGTACAGTGATATTCAGAAATACAAGAATAAAACTGCTTCTGTGGCCTGAAAATCATTTGAATAATATTCTTAAATAAATTTAGCTTCAAAGTCTAACAAGAAAGAAGTATGTTATGAAATTAAAGAAGTATAATACTTTTTATGAATACTTTAAAAATATAGATATTTTATACAAAAAATCCAAATAGTATTAAAAGTTATGTTAGATTTGTTAGACAACATAGCTTCAGCTATATAATTGATTTTGAAAATTCTGATTGACACTTTAATACCACAAACAACTTTTTATTATTATTTATTTTAGCTTCCTAGCATTATAATTGAAAAGAAATTTTTTTCCCTACAAGGTCAGTTTTTATTAATTTTATTTTTTATTTTATTGTTATATTTGAGAGTTTATTTTATTTTTTATATTCACGCAAAAACTATTTTCTATATTCATTAAATAACGTGGTTTTAAATAAAAACAATTTAAAATAAAGAAAAATTTAGTACTTTTACAAGAAAAATCAGTTTTCTTTTTTAAAAAAAAATTAAATAAATCTAACATTTATCAGGCTACTTCAATTAAATAATTTAAGAAAAAATCATAGACCTTTATTTATTTATTTAAATAGAAATGTGTAAAAGAAAGAAGAGTATTGTTTTTGTGTATCCTATATTATTTTTGAAACTAGACCAAGATAATAAATAACATAAATTTAAATAACAGGGGTCTGTCCAGACATTTTGTGAAAGGTCCTGTTTTTGTAAAGTTGTGAAAAAATTACTCATAATTTGGGAATACTATAAAATAAACGTTAAGTCACATTCTTTCAACCAGGGTCCTGCTTTTGTGAATTTGTGCAAATAGGATCCTGTTATTGCAAAAAACTTTTTCAAGGAGTTTTTAAATTGTAAAAATAGATACAAGATTATGCTCTACACAGTAAAATTATCATTAAAAAAAATTACATTTTCAAAAATGAACAGCAATTGCTGCTACTAAATTAGAGATGCAACATACAAATATTTGGTATTTAGCCTATTCTGCTAAATGCAGAATATTCATTTCGGACAAATAAAGGAAGAAGCGTCTGCCGAAGACAAAACTTAGTTCGTTCACATTTGTCTTTGCCTAAGTAAGTCAGTATTCCAATGCTTTTTATCACAGTAATTTTTTAAACTCATTAGTTTTAGCACAGTTAAAATTTAATAGCAACTTTTTTTCAAAAGAAAATAATAAATAAGTATATAAATAAATAAAAATAATAACTTACATTAAGAACATCCAAGCGTATAATTAAATATATTTTGTAAATAATTTTCCACTGTCTTACATTTTGCTTCTAAAGAGCTTTAACCTAAGTAAATCAGTAACCCAGTATCTTAAAAAAAAATCTTAAAATTACATTAATTTTAATTTCGTTCAAAAATATAGTTTTGGCACAGTTGAAAATTAATGGCACCATTTTTTAGAAAAAAAATTATCAAAACTTATATTAAAATATATATTATAATTTTTTTTTCTGTTTTACCTTTTGCTTCTAAAGAACTTTGGCCTAAGTAAGTCAGTAACCCAATGTCCTTTTCATATTTTTCTTTCCGAGCTTTCTCTTCTTCTTCATGTTCTTTATTAACACCTCCACTGTATCCCTAAATCAAAATTAAACAAAATATTAAAATATGATAAATTCTTTATGTTTTTATTTCAATTTTCCTTAATGACAATTTTTATTACAAAATAAATAAATTTAAAGAACTTTGAAATCGTGACAAAGTAATAATTTTATTAACCGGTTAGTAAATAATTTAACAGGATTAAAAATTAATTTAATTATTTAACATATCAACGAATGGTCAAAAGTGTTACTTATGTTTAAATTTCTTTATGAAAAAAATATATATATTACGTAGCCAGCTACTGGATAAAAATTTTTCAACACATAATAAGTAATACAAAAGTTTATCCGCACTATTTACATTTAAATTCATATAACGTGGATTTAGAAATGAAAATAAAGAAACTTTTCATAAATAAGTAGTAAAAAGATTTTTTATTCTTCAATAAAATAAATTTGCTGATAAAAGGATAAATAATCATGCAATTCTTAAAGTCAATACAGTAGAAACAAGCAGATGCTATGTGGCCATCGAGTTTTCATATTTCCAAATAAAAATATAATCATTTAAAATTTTAAAACAAGTTAACATAGGACTTTAATATAAAATAGCAATGTTCTGTACAGATTTAAAAATAATAATAATAAAATTTTATTAAAATGGCAAATTAAATTAAAGCTAAGAGAAATTATAAAAAACATTAGTAGTAGTTTTTATTTTATTTTAGTAGCAGGTTTAAAAAAAAACATTTATTTTTTCAAAAAGAAATTTTTTTTCAAGAAAATTTTTATATTTAGCTAATAGGTACTTAAATTATATGCATGCACTTATTATATTAAGGGTCCAATAGAATTAATAGAAATTTTTTAAAAAAATATGTGACACTAGTGGACAAATTGTTAAATATACAATAGTATGCAGCTAACTAGAAGATTACTTATTATAAAACAAATATTGAATGATTGACTTCCACAAACCTATTTGATTCTTAATTACATTTAACAAAACAAAACAAAATATTTACGCAATATTTTTCTGTTATAATTATTACAATTTATTAATATTAGATCATTAGATCAACAAAAACTTTCATACACTTGTTTGTTAGGCCAAAGGCTAGTCTAAGATTTCAATATTGATGCCTATTTAAATAAAAATTTGAGCACAGGCTTAATTTTTGTGAAAAAGTATATTTAGTTTATTTTAAAATGGATATTTATCATGAAATTTAAAAAAAATAAAATTTCTTTTAAATAAGATATTTATCATGAAATTTAAAAAAGTATTCAAAAATAGAAGGGATAATATTTGTTATTTTAATATCAATATTTTCTAAGTCGTTCAAAAGTTCATAAATAAATTATAAAAAATGTAGAAATAACATATTGCAGTGTATCAAGAGGTATCATATCATCAGTGTATCATATTTTTGTAAGAGGTATCAATCAAAAAATAAAATTTTAAAAACCCGATTATTTAGGAAATTATAAAAAAATTGTTTAGATTTCTGTGATAGACCAGAATACTTTTCTGAAAATCACATTAGGAAATAAATTACATGAAATTTAGAATATCATATATAGGGTAAAAGAAATCAACAGGTCTGTTTTGTGTAAAAATATAATAAAAAAATAAGTTTTGAAAAAGCTTGCATATTCTGAATTGACTAGAAAAATTCAATGAGGAATAACTGATAAAAAAATTATTTTGCAAAAACTAATTAAAAAAACTAAACAATAATGGACAGAAGTTTTTCTAAATAACTAGATAAAAAAAACTCCTAAAATTTAAATAAAATGCAAGATGAAAAAAGAAAAAAAAATTATTGATTAGTTGAACAATCCTAGACTATATGGAATTTCAAATAAGTATTTATAGAGTTCAACCACCGTTTTAATTTATTTATACCTTCTATCGAATAAAAAAAAAAATTAAGCTTTTGGTTGTTAAATTAAGGTAAAAGACTCATTGATTAAATAGAACTGCAAAAGTATTTAAAGCTGCTCTTTTTTACCAATAAAACAACAATTAACAATAAAATAAGGAAATTAACAATAAAATAAGGAAATTAACAATAAAAGGAGAACAAATGACAATCAATTAAATATATATCAATTAAAATCAGAAAATGAAGCATTTAAAAAAATGTGTTTTTATTAATGATTATATAACTTATTTCGATCCACTCAACTCAATAATTGCAATAAAGCTTGAGATTTTCTTAAAAATGCTTTGTAAGTTTTTAAATTGATGATTTTTTTATATTCTTGCTGATGATTTCTTTCTTTTTATATTGATTTAAATAAAATTGATATAAATCAATGTTAAGGAGTTAAGGAAACTTATTATTGAATTTTAGAAAAATAAATATATAAAAACAGAAATAACTAGTACAGCTACTTTAAAAAATAACAGAATTAGCTAAAAAAGAATAAATATGAATAACTGAAGCTAATTATGCTCAAAAAACATGAAAAAAAACTAAATCAATATACTGAATGATTTCCAGAAAAAAAATTTAAGATAAAATACAGCTGACTCTTTTTAATTTAAACATGGATAATTTTAACACTTCTAAACACAAGAAACTGATGCTAGTTCCCTAACAATTCCCAATTGAAACTATTGTTAAAATTCTATCTGTTTCTAAGATCTGTCCAATGCTTCGGTTAATTCAAAATTTGATGTAGCAAAAACCAATATGTGTCCCTGTTTAAGCCTTAAAAGTGATTAATAATATAATATAAGAAGGTTTTTTTAAATGTCAGATTAATTTTAAAAATATTTTATGCTATTGAAGATCTTGTTTATAATGAAAAATTAAAGCAAACAGTTATCACAAAATATTTTAAGTGAATCAATATAGAGATGTAATGTGAATGTAAATTACATTTTTATGAATTTCCAATTAATAAGAAAATTTACTATAAATATACGAGTTATTTATAGTAAATTTTAGTATTAATTGGAAATTCATAACACATACATCTTTAAAATTCTAAAAAAGTTTTATGTACATTTTTTTGTTTTGTTTAATATTGAAATAGTAATAATTTTTTTTCTTCTTTTTTACAAAACAGTGCTTATTTTTAAATTATTCTAATTTCAATCTTGGTTTATACAAACTTTTATTCCCTCACTTTTGAGTTCAAATTGGAAAAGAGAATCAGTTGTATTTCAATATTATATATTTTGATTCACAATTTACAATAATTTAAATATTAAATAAATATGATAATAAATAATGCTTACACCAGCATCCTCCATTTCTTGGAAAAAATTAATGTGTTTATTGGCATCATAAATTTTTGAAGATTCAGTGTTAGATCTTGTAAATGGTATTTCATTATCAGACCCTGTTAAGGATGTATCAGATTTAGCTTTCTTTCGCAATAGATCTGTCCTGGCTTCTTGCTCCTAATATAGACAAACAAAAATCAAATATATACATATACTAAAAAAAAATTTTAAATTAAAGAATTACAGTAGGGAACCGATTATCCGGAAGGATCGGGACCATCGCTATTCCGGATAACTGATCTTTCCGCTTTTCTGAATCACTACAAAAAGCCGTTTTTTTTAATGTTAAACCCAACTAAAAAAAAAATTGGGGGAAATAATCTTAAAAAGAAGAAAAAACGATGAAGTAATACACTAATGATTATTTCCAAAATGATGGGAAGGTAAACATCTTTCTAAAAAGAAAGAAAAATCCTGAAATCTTATGAAGAAAAAAAAATTTTTTTTTAAATGGCGGGAAAATTTATCGAATTTTGTTCCGGTTTTTTGGTTTTCCGGTTTTCTGATTTCCGGATAACGGGTTCTGCACTGTACATCGAAAAAATCAGCTAGAATCAACCTTTGAAATAAATAACCATAAAAGAAAAGGTAAAACATATTACTTTTTTTTTCTATAATTATATTAAAAAATAAAACTAAAATTTTTAAGATTATTTTAAGTTGTTTAGTGCATAATAGTATAGCTTACATACATTAATGTAGTGCATAATATCTATTACTAGTACACAAAAAATTGTTTTCATGGCGCCTCGGACAAAATGAAATCTAGTTAACATGAAATAATTATGATAGTCTTGCCAATTTTGCTTTAACGAGGTTTGATTTTAATAGATTTCAAGGTCGAATTTAATTGCTCTGCTACACTGCAAATAAATTTTCTCAATATAATGGAGAAATATTACTTGGTAAGGAAATATCTGTACAGATTTGCTTTAGTAGCTTCACAGATAAAGTTAGTAACAACATGCATAGATTATACACATTTGAATTTCAATAACTAACAAACTGGACAATAAAGAAAGAAACCCACAAAAAATTAAGCTAAATTTTTCAGATTTGCAAAAATGTCTTCAATTTTAAGATAACAAAGTATAAAACGGAAAAAACAAACAATTAACAATAAAAATTGTGGTCGCATAACAATATAAATTTCAATAGTTTAATATTTGTGAGAGTAGCAAAAAAATGCAAAAGACAAATGGTCAAGTTTTATCTTATGACATACCATAGTGTTTTTATTATTGAAAAAAGTGAAAATTACAAACTACATAAATTCCTTGATGTGGCAAAGCTGCTCATCAATGTTGATAAATTTTGCTTCCTAAAAATGTTGCACATCAATAATTCTTTTAAAATAAAATTTTAAACAGCAAACAGTTAAAAATTCATATATTCTTCCAATTTTTGCTTCATTAAATAATATTGTAATAAAATATTAGGATTTACAGCACCAAATAAAATTGAATATCACTAACTGCTTGAAAAAGGATTGAAAAACTATAAAATGATTGAAAATACTTAATTGATATTTCTGTGCCACTGCCCCATTTAATGACCAGTTTAGCATAGGTATTGATATGAAAACCTTCCATAAGAGATATAAAAAGTTTTAAAGAATCTAAGAAATAGGTTTAAAATAGAATATATTAAAATAATAAGAATAGACTTGAACCTAAGAATAAAATTTACAAATATATTTGAATTATTCCACTTTGGAAGGTTATAAAAACTATAACCAGAATAATGATATCTGTGTATTAAATTTCCACATATTTTCATAATACCAGCAAAACCTAACAGCGCAATTCAGCATCACTAATAGTTAGGCAATTCTTCGTTACAATCAGGTTAATGAGAATAGTACTTTTTTATTGTACTATAACATCAATAACAAGTCTGGATATTAAAAAAAAATACATCAAAATGGTTTTGAATAAGCGGGTGGAGATATTTCCGTATCGTGATCTGTTGCGCCAACTACAATCGTCAAGGTGCCAAATAGATTTTAAACTTGCAAATTTTTTTTAAAAAAAACATGTAGGCGGTGGCTACGAGTTATACCTTTCGAGTTGGTCCCTTTCTGTGATGTTTTTTTAGTTTCTCGCGGGGGCACTGCCCGGAAGTTTCAAGATTTGGCAATTATTCGGCCACAGATCACAATACAGAAATCTCCTCCAACGGGTATAATCTTTAGAAAAAAAATTTTTATTTAAGGACAATTTTTACCGCAAGACGAATTCGACGTTTCAGTTCTTTTTCTTCTTCAGCAGCTTTAGCTTCATCACGGCGTACTCTTTCAATATTGCGTTTAGTACGCACATGCCAGCTGTAAATAGAATCAAAATTTCAGCAAATTATTTATTACAACCTACAGCTAAGAACAGGAAAACATATAATAGGGAAAAAAATATAACAGCAATCTCTAGTACTTATAACAAAATTAATTGCATGGAAAAATAATAAAGCGAATTTTAATTGTAAAAATTATGTACATTATTAAATACTGATTTGTAGTTATTATGCTCTTTTATTATATAGATTATAAGAAGTTATGTTAATAATACATTTTACAAACAAGCAAAAAATGATTAAAACAGAACCTTATTTACAAATTTTTTCCAGCACACAGAAATGTATTATGCTAATCATTTAATGAAAATAATTTCATACTAGTTGATTTCAACAAACTATATATTTTGAAAGAATTTAGTACATTACCTTTTCTTGGGTAGAATATTCATCTTCAACAAGGCGACTCAAAGTTCTGTAAATAACACTTCATAAAACTACTAAATGTCAATTATTTAGTATCTTTTTTTGATTTAATAATTTATGTAATGAAGAAAATATAACCAAGTTTCATCTAAACGCTTCGGGAGTAAACACAGCAAAACACTCAGCAATAAGTAAACAGATTTGATTGATTCATTGATTGTATGAAAATAATTCAGATTGATTATTTTAATATCATAGAGGCAGAAGCTAACCGCTCATTTTCCAAAGAGACAATCGTTGCTAAGCAACAATATGTAACAAAATATTCATGTCTATGATGAGATTAAGGCACAGGATTTATTTCTAATATTACGTCAACAATCTCATATCATTTACTTATTGTATAAACAGTCAAGCTTTGAATTAACATTTCTGTGAGTTAAGTTTCCTCCTTAGCGTAACGTATACCACTGTCTCTCGAACTATAAACAAAATGAGGATTATTAGGTTGAATGAAATTTACCAGTAATATTTTGTGACACCTTTTTAATTGTGGTTGCTATTACATTTATATTAAATAATTATATTTCTTGTGATTAAGGCAATTTAACATCAATTAGATCTGATATCCTTATTTTAAATTAAGTGTAGGCTGTAAAAATCTATTGTCACAGTATAAATCTTATTTTTATGTCTATCTCAAAACATTAAATTTCTAACTAATTTTTTTTATTTTTTATGACTGTGATGGTATTTTATGACTTCTAAGATTATAACTGTTTTTAAAAAAGTTGTCAGACTGGATAATTCATTAAATACAGTTGATGGGCTGATGACCTACTGTATACACTACATGGCTTCTGAGAAGTTTAGAATTTTTTTTCCCTTCACATTTCATTTCCAAGAATGCCGAATTTTAGTTAAGTTCAATGAATCTAAAATAATGCCCATTAACTTTGTAATGTAACCAACGTGATTTGTTTTTTAAATAGTTGGAAAAAACATAGTTTAAACATGCAAGTCTGCATAAAATGACATTTTAATCTTACTATCTGTATGTATGCTAATATTTTGAATTATTATACATTTAAATTGCTATTAATTATTAAAACAACTGTTTCTATCCGAAAGTTTTCTGAAAACCTTATGTGTTCTTATTGTTACCTAGCCTTTTGCCCTTAAAGCTTAAAAAAAACTTCTGAGATTGATATGTATTCCCAGAAAGGATGGTGGCTAAGTTAACATAGGTCATTTGAACGTGCAAAAAAAGTTTGGAAAAAATATGGAATGGTTTGATTTGCAGTGGCTACTAGTTACACCTTTTGAGTTGATCCTCTCCCAATTTCTTAGTTTGTCTGGTACAAATGCCAAAAGTTAACGATTATTTTGGCGCATGTATGGATGCCAAAATCTTCACAGGCTTATGTCCATGGGCATCGCTGGCAGAGGGGAATGTTAGGTATATGTCTTCACCACCTTAATAATTAGAAATCTCTAAATGCCCCCCCCCCAATATTTCAGACAATTAAAGAAAATTTTCATGCAAATTCATCTTTTTAAATTCCTCAAAATATTTAAAATGAGAAAGAGATAAAAAATAATAATAAGTAATTTTGCAGATAATTAGCTGATTAAATTTCATTTCCTTGCATATCAAATTTAGAGAACTGTTGACACTTTATTTTAATTTTGGCTGCTTATACTTTTGTCTTTAGCAATAGATAAATTGTTTTTTCCCGCCAAAAATTATTCATTGAACACTGGTAGTGGTAAACCCAGGTTGGCTGTTCAAGGGCGGTTATATAAAAAAAATAATTCAAATTGAACCGCGGTGGCTCAGGGAATAGAGCGCTCAACTCCCAATCAGGTGACCCAGTTTTGAATCCTCAGTGATAGATGAATCATAGATTAGAGTCCCATGCTATCAGGCTAACTGTGGAAGGTTTTCCTCTCCGTGTAATGCAATCGCAGATTAGTTCCATAAAAAAGTCCTCCACAAAGGCAAATTTCTCCCAATAATTGATCCAGGAGTTCTCGTCTTCTGGATTAGGTTCAAAATTGTAATGCTACGGAGTTGAACATTGGTAGTCGTAAACTCAAAAATTTGGTCAGCTGTTCAACGACGTATATAAAATAAAATAATATCAATTCAAGTTCATGCATCTTTACATCTTTTGCAATAAATGGCATTTCTTCTCAAATTTGAATGCCCTGATATTTCTTTCAGGGTAGAACCACAGTTCCAATTCTTAGATATAAGCATGTTTTTCTTTTTGGTTTAATAAGAGTAAACTTCTTACTTTTAAATCAAATCTTTCTCTCATAATGACATGTATGCCTATTTAAAACCATGTTTTTCTTTTCCAACATACAATTTGTGTACATAATAATTTAAAAGAAATAATAAATATGTAAATAAAGAAAATTAATTTCTAAACAATCACATGAAAAGAAAGCAAAAATTTGCAAGAATAAATCCTCTAGTTTTTTGAGAAGAACGGAACAGAAAGTAGACCTTAATAAGGGTGGGTCGGAGTAAATTTTTCCATCCGGTAAGTTATGGATAAACTTAAGTTATTTTGCTACACAATATAAAATTCTGCCTGAACCGGAGACCTAATCTCCCATCGGCCTGACCCCTACAATATGAGACACTTGACAATTAATTAAATCTTATTTTTGCTTATCCTTCATTCTACATACTGCAATCCAGAATAAAAATATTTGAACTAAAATAGTACTTATACTTATTTTATTCTTTATTTGGGCCAACTTTATCTATTCTAAGTGCCAGAATTTATTTTTCTATGGGTTTAATTTTAGCTTTTCCTAAGAGACTTGCTTTCAATATTCTTTTATTCCAAAAATCTGTTCAAGTTGAAAATACTTAACTTTTAATATTTTGTCATTTTCCCCTATGTTTTTTAAGTGTGATTGAGGAAAAAGAAATGCACATTGAACTATCTGCTTTTGAAAGAAAATACTTTTACCTGACATTTAAACTTCGGACTTAATTTAATTCTTGATCTTTTGTTTTGTGCTTTATATAACATATCAATTATATGGTTTCTAACTTCAATTAACTTCTTTTATTACTTATTTTAAATATTTGACAATTCTTATATTCAACTCATTTTTTTTTCAGTGAAAGATTCTGAAAAATAAAGGTAATTTAAAGAAAATGATTATCTGCATAGGTCCAAAAAATGTTGGCAAAACATTGCTACTGCGTAGATTGCAGCAAAAGGACATTTATTGTAATATGTTTGATGAAGTATTTTCAACTGTTCCCACAGTAGGTGTGAATATTGCACAGATTGTCTTTGAAAAATTACGGAGACTTCAGATTAGTGAATTAGGTGGAACAATGGCAGCAATATGGCCCATGCATTACAATGGATGTAAAGGAGTTTTATTTTTAGTAGACAGTTCTAATTTGCAACAAATAAGTTGTGCTACAATACTTTTGTTAGAAGCATTAAAGCATCCTTCACTTCAAAATGCAAGATTTCTTATCATTTTGAACAAAACAGATATTACTGTATCTACAACTATTTCAGAAATGAAATATTTATTAAGACTTGATGATATTTGTCTTCATGCTAAACAGAACATTGAAGTTATAGAATCCAGTTGTTTAACTGGTAAAGGGTTAAAAGATATCAAACAATGGTTACAAGAATTTTGATCTTAAATAAATTTTGATTTTTATATTAACTGAATTGATACATTTTAGGTATAAAATAAGTATTAAAACACTTTTATAAATTTAGTAATTTGAAATTAAAATAACTATATTTTGCCCATAGTATTTTTTCCAAGTAATTATTGGACAAGTTTCCACTAGATAACAGTAAAATACACGAAACATCTCGTTTCCTACAAGATAAGTCATGGTGTTTTTCAACAAAACCACAGTAGTGTCAAATGTGCCAATCCTCTAATGTTACTCACTGAACCTTAAGAAAAGAATTCAAAATAATTAAAGCAATTAAAAATAATACTTCCTGTGGAAAAAAGCACTAAACAGCTGAGAATCCAAAAGGAATTGAAACAAAAGAAACAATGAAAAATGAATGAATATGACAACCGAAGCAGTCGTCTTCAGGGGGTACCAGCTCCGGAAGTCATGAAAGCAAAACCTTTTCTATGTATTATTCTTAACATAATTCTACGTATTATACATAAGAACAATACGCTTTTGTGCGTATTATTCTTATGTATTGTTTTTATACTTCTGTATTTGCTTTATGTATTTTATATTGTATTCTTTTCCTGGACTTAGGCAAAACCTTTGGGGTACAGAGAGAGCAATTTTAGACATTTGTCATGCTCTCTCGATAGAAAAGGTTTTACTTTTATGATTTCCGGAGCTGGCTCCCCCTGAAGACGTCAGCTTCGGTTGTCATATTTATTCATTTTTATTGTTTCCTTTGTCACTCACTGAATTATGTTTCTTTCACATTAGGGAATTTTTATATTTTCCTTCATTTGGAACTGTGTGGTAGATCACTAAATGGCAGAGTCCTTGGTCGAAACCTCGGTGCTTTCTAATATTTAGTCATTTACATTTCTTTAAAAATTAAGTAAATTGTCTGCAGTTTATTTTAAAGTAATTTTTGGTGGCATTGGTATTATGTAAATTATTATGTGATTATTATATATATTATATATTACATTGGTATTATGTAATTATTATATAATTTAGTCAAACAGTCACTTGAACCAGTTCTCTTGCACTTCTCTCACTGCTTTTTGGTATAATTGCCTACCTTTCCAGCTAGTTCATGTTATAGGAGCATCTTTTGCATTAAATTTTGTATGCATGCTGCTAACAGGAAATATGCCTGACAGGACAAGAAAGTTGAATGTTAGAGCAGGAGGAAAAAGTGTCACTGTTTTATTCAAAATTTTTGCTAGGCATGTTTCAATGTCAACTTGTGAAAGTCTACAATAACCTGGCATAGTCTGCAACAAAAAAAAGAACTGATACTGCTAGCTATTGCTAATAAAAGTTGTTTGTAAAATATGTATTATAAAATATATATAAAAATATAGAGGTGCTAACTTTCCAAACTAAGCTATCAGTAGTCAGAAATACAATAATACAGCAATATGCAGTTAGTGTTTACAAAATTCAATTTCATTTAAAATTTAAAGTGTGTATACTACTTAATTCTATGTATATAACAGTAATAAAATTGTGTATAAATTTACTAATGTGAATAAAAAGTAAGCAAAGATGATAAATTAAAAAAATATACAACACTGAAATTGTTTACTTCATTTCCAAATTTTTGCTTGGAAAAGAAACTGAAAAAAAAAAAAAACAATCTTTTTTTTTTTTTTTTTTTGTAAGTCTTATGTGTAGCCTCTTTCATTCTTGACAAGTCTAAAAATAGCTTGTTGAAAGATGAATTTTTTTTTATTTCTTATTCCTATCAATTCATTTTTATTTATTATGTTTAGAATAAATGAGTAGAAAATTTAGTTACAAATGACAAAAATTCAAAACTCTTCTTAGCTAGCACCTCTGAAAGTAAAATAAAAAACCTTTTTTTTTTCTCCTTTTTTTGCAACAAAATTTTAGTCACCTAAGAAAAACACTTCATAAGTGATTTATAACATTTAAAATTTCCTAAAAGGTAAATATTATACATCAGTGAAGCACACAAATGACTGAAAAAAAGCATGTTAATTTTTTTAAATCAAAAAAAAAAAAAAAAAAAGACTGAACAGCATTTGCTGAGAAAATTTTCTTTATTCACAATTTTATCCACACATTATGAATTTTTTCAACAATCAATTTTACAATATTTTGATATTAAAAGTCTTATCTTATTAAAATAATGTTTTAATTAATGGAAGTATACTTTGATTGACTGAATGAGTCAATTTAATACCAACTTTTAAATATCAGTATCAACATGAACTACATTTTTTAAGTCTATTTATAAAAATAAATTTATGTTGGCAGTATTAAAATTCAATTCAAAAAAACAATAAGATATCTTAAAAACATAAGAGCTATAATAAATATCTAACAAAAGTTAAAATTTATATTTAAGATCACCATATTGTTTCTTATTTCAATGAGAGAGAAAAAAAACAATATTTTAGGAAGCACCAAAGATTAAGCTATATTTTGTTATAAGAAAAGTTAGCCAATCTGATTAAATCAATGAACAAAAATCAAACTAAAATTCTTTCCTTTTACCACTGCAAGGAAAATCAAAAGAACTCACTATTTTCTATCTCAAAATTTAGTGATATTAAGAATATTTTAAAATTAAAACAAGACAAAGTTTTAATTCTAGACAAAATTATTTTGAAACCCAAAGTTTCACGGGATACAAAATGTATCTTTACTCTCAATAAGTATGGTTAATTGATTTGCTGAAACACACAAGATAACTTAGTACACTTAAAACACATTGGATATATAGATATATTTCAAATTGTTTCACTCTCTATGCGAACTTCACATAACTTCACGTTGATTTACCTCAATGTAGTAATGAAATATCTAAAAAATATGTAGTTTTAATAAACATTTTGTATGATTTTGTATCGTTTCAAAATTTAAAATTAGACTATAAAGAAATCTTGTTCACTCTTGAATGGATTCCAAATATAAAACAAGAATACATAAGAAATTTATGGGTATAAGGAGACATTATGAGAGATATAGAGACAGTGTTATTAATATTATAGACAAAAACATTAAAATAGTTTTCGAACAAAATTCAGTAAGATAATTTAAAAAATAATTTAAATTATTAAAATTATGTTCAATAATTTACAATTTTCTTCATAAATATCTAAATAAACTATACTTTTTACTCATTTTATTAGCTTCAAAATTGAATTTAGATTATTATAGGAATTCTAAATGAGACATAAAAGGAATAAAAATCAAAATTTATAAATGCATATAAAAAAGTGCATTAAAAAAAATCACATAACAAATGCTAGGAATTGAATTGTGCATTAGAGAATTTCCAGTCATAAACATAAATTGAATAGCAAAATTGTGCTTATAAGTAACAAATAATTTTCTTTCTATTTCCCTTTCTTTTTAACTTGAAAAGAGGATTTGGACATGAAAAATATTTAAAATGTTTTCTTTTTCTTACATTATTTTATGAAGGTATATGTTCTGAGGTCAAAGGTTAAGTCTGATGGTCTAGGACAGTGTTTCCCAAACTTATGTCTTTTGTGTACCCCTAATAAAAAAAATAATGTATTTTTTACTTTAAAAAAGACTGCACAAAAGTTAAAAATCACAACTGGCTGTTGACATCACTAATTATTAACGGTTAACTCTGCAAAAAATAGCCAATAGAAAAATAAGTAATCGTAAATTTTCATGGTTAGCTTTGTTTTTAAATAAAAAATTTTGAGATTTTCGTTTGTTGCTAGATATTTTGCATAAGAACGCGTACCCCAGCTAAACTGTTCCTGTACCCCTTGGGGTATGCATACCACACTTTGGGAAACACTGGTCTAGGAAATTTGACCAATGCCATCATATAGTGATTAGGGTGAAAAGTCTAATTCTTAGTTTCCCCAATGGCGTTTGAATTTTTTCTTAAATTAGGAAAAAAGTTGCAATAATCTGCTTGTATGCAAGTTTGTCATTTTTAATAAAACTCATATTTCACAAGTCCCTTATTTGGTCCAAATTTAATTAAAATAAAAAAAATTGGGTTGATCTAAAATTAATTGATTTAATGTGGTATGATTAAAAAAAAAGCATTTATCATTTGTATTATCAATCTCAAACTTTTTATTAAATATCATGAAACATTCTTTCAATATCTGATTATACATGCATCATTAAGTTTTCTTAAAAAGTTCAATTGTATAAATAAATCTGACAAGTATAACAAATTAAATTAAAACAAAAATTGATTTATAATATTTGCTACAAATTATCGATAGAAGTTTCGATAGCCAATAGAAATAATATTAAATATTCAAAGATATTAAAAAGTGTCTACAATGTAGTAATTTAAAACATTTATAAAATTGCATACAGCTTTCTATGGGGATGGGAGTACACCCTTTTTTAGAGAAAGGCAGCTGGAAGAGAATTAATTATATTAATTTTCAAATTCCTGATGCCAATTAATCTTTATCCTTTCATTGACAAGTCTAATTTTATTAAAATAAAAAGAAGATGCCCATAATAAAACATAACTTCCAAAGCATGTAACAACAAATACATAATTTTGTGTATTTCCAAAGTTAAATGTATTGGACTTGTTTTATTCTTTAATAAAATTGAATTATAACAGGTTTCTAACCTTTCCATTCAGATTTTTTTATTACTATATACATTAATCACACCTTTTATTTTTAAATAAATTCTTGAGTACATATATTTAAATATATACTGTGACATTTTGAATAAGTAGCTCCACATTTCCTAAATTTAATTTTAAAGAAATATAACATTTAGTGTAGTTTTCAGATTACTGTTGATCAGAAAATAAGAGCTACATTTGGATCCTGAGCTACAGATTTTGCACCCTGAGTGTATGATCAGCGTGAATAATGGTCAAAAGAGATGAAAATCAACAGTATAATATTGAAAATGAAATGGGCTGAATAATTGGAAAAAAATTACATTCACTTATTGCATGTACAGTGAAACGTATTAAGTTAAACTTCTTTATAAGTTAAAGGCTATTAAGAAAAAACCAAATTTATCTTAAATAACATAAAAGAGCAAAACCTTTGGTACCTGACCACCTGCCTATCTAGTATGTTGACCACTGAAATAAATCAAGTTTTTTAAGAAATGTCATTCATGAATTGGCCAAAAAAAAAATTTGTTTTTTTGTGAAATTTTCTATTATTTTATTTTATGCATTAGAATTTCATTGAAACTGTAAAAAAAATATTGAAAGATTACCTAAACCTCTTTATAAGCTGATCATATGGGGAAATTATTAGACTTACATATTCTTTTAATCTCTTTATTTTTTTAGTATTTTGTTGTTTTTTAGTCTTTTTATCCTAACAACAATAAGAAAATATTTTTGTAACAAATAAGTTTACAAGCATAACAAGATAAATTTTAAAATGTATGAATTAATGTAATATAGTACATTTTAACTGTAATGTTTTTCTGTATGGATATTTAAACAAAAAATATATTCATATTAAATAACTGACATGCATCACTAACAAAATATGCATATTTGTTTTTTAATCTAATCAGTTTAGTAGTATTAAATTTATGTAACAAATAAAAATTGATTCAGGTAATTAATCTAATTGTGTGAGATATACTGAGTGCTCACTAAATAAAATTTAAAAGTCAACATTTTTATTGCATATATTTTCATTGGTAATATATAAGAAATTATAAAAAAATATATTAATCCTCCTCTTAATTAAGCTTACCACTAAAACAATGTACCACAAGAGGTCAACTTATACTGATTTCACTGTAATTCATAACCTTATTAAAACAAACCATGTTTTATTAGAAAATCTTTCTGACTAGATTAAGTTTTTATAAATCACAAATAGCTAAAATTTTCATCAGAGATTACATAACTTTTACTGAAGGACGTGTTAAAATGCTCAATTAAGAATGTTAAAATTTACTGAGCAATTCACATAACATATTACAACATGAAAAATATGTTACTTCTTAAATTTTTTTTGTTCTAATATTTTATATAAAAAGTACAATTCAACTACTTCTGAATTTTAAGCATATTCAGAAGAATATAAAATATTCATGCAGTGTTGTTGTTTAATTTTTTTATATAAATGAAATGAATAAGTATAACAAAAGCAATAATCTAGAAAAATTAAAAACAACTATTACTAATTAATAAAATATAATTTTAAAAAAATTAGTTCCATGCAGATTACACAAACTTAAATAAGTGTGGGCAGTTAAATATTTGGTTTATAATATTGGATTATAAATAAACAATTAAATTGGTAATTTTAAATGAAATAGAATGTAAAAAATTTAGTTTTATGCAATTAAACAAAATTATATAAGTGTGAACTGTTAAATATTTAGTTTATGAATAAATAGTAAACTTAGTCATTTTTAATTATATATAATTTAAAAAATTTGGTTTCATGCAGATTACATGAAATTAGATAAGTGTGAACAGTTAAGTACTGTGAAACCTCTTGGGAGTGACCACTCTCTGCTCCACAGTAAAATTGTCGTTAACAGAGGCTGGTCGTTCTTAGGAATTACCTTCATTGACTTCAAAATGTTATCAAAGGTACATGTTTTTTCGCAAGCAATTTTAATTTTACTCAGTGTCATTTTCTTAGTGCGAAAATACCACTTTTCTTGGCGTCACGAAAACCAGATCACTGAACAAAATTTAGCGTCAACATAAATGACTATTACTGATATAATTATGTATATTACAAATTATGAATGATAAAACTATTTTAAATAAATAAACAATTATGTTTTTTGTTTAAGTTTGCATTTAATTTTATATCATAAAAATTAGTTAACTTTAAAAAATGAGAAGGTGTTTGTTAGCTTGAGATGCTCAGTTATTTGTAAAAGAACTTTTTCTTCTAATTCAATTTTCAACTCTAAAAATAAACCTTAGTGCATGTGTTTAGTGCTCTAAATAAGAGCCACTCACAAATATTTTGAATCTATTTGTTTTGTTAATATTTTTTGTTTTGATATTTTTTCACGTTTCCCAATTTGACCTTTTCCAAATTTGGTACAAAGGTATGCCCAGTGGCTGGGTAGGTTTTGATGGTCTCCACTAAAACAATGTGTTGGATTTCCAAAAGTTTTCTTCAACACAGAGACTATGGAAAAAATTCTGTGCCTTCCATAAATAGTCGCATATAGAGGAGGTGGCTACACAGAGGTGGTCTTCCTTGAAGGTTTCATTGTATTTGATTTATAGTATTGGATTATGAATAAACAGTTAAAACAAAATAAGAAATATCACAAAAGCACCAAATACTTAGTTCACGCAAACTTAATAGATAATCCAAACAAATACAAATTAGATGATAGAATAATTCTTGCTCTATTTGTTGCAATACAGTACACATTAAATTAACATATAGATGTTCGAACGAAAATTAACTATTAATTAAGTTAATAACTTCAGAAAATTAATCATGACTAATCAGATTTTGAACACAAAAAAGGAACCTAGTCATGGAAGCTCAGTGACAACAATACATTCTTATATCCAACAATTAAACAAAACTGTCTGTGGCTGTTTCCTTCTAATGTTAAAATATAAAGTATATCTATACAGGAGCCCACTAAATTCCATTTCTGTCTAGTTAACTTTTGAATGGTCCATCAATAGTTACAGTAGTCATGTTTAGGTATAGTAAAATGGGTATATAGTACAAGATGAGATCACATATAGCATCACTGGGTGGAAAATTGCAGATTAGTATTCCATCTGAAAAACAGTATCAGATAAGGGAAAACAGTATAAGATACAGGAAATCATAACAAATAGGCGAATACTCATTTTAAACATCATTTTCTTAATAAGGTGTCTATTAGTAATAAATCATGTTGCTCCACAATTTTGTAAGCTAACTTCACAGTTTTTTATTGTTGCTTCTTTGAGTAGTTTTATCTTGCATTATGTAACCACTTTACTATACCTATATTCAACTTTTGATAACTATAGTTGAAAAAGTGTAAAAGTTAAAAAAGTCAATACAGACTTTAGTAAGCGCTCTGTATATAAAAATATGCACAGATTCTATATAAAATATGTTGCTTTGTAATTGTTAATTGGCAATTTGTAGTTGTAACATAATTTTTTATCTAAAAAATATTTTAGTACATTATATCATATTAGACAGAAGTTTAAAGATTATAAAAATTTAAAATTTTATAGAGATGTTCAAAATTGAGAAAAAAAATTTATATGAAAATTTGATTGTATATAATTATTTCTATAAACTAATTATCAGTAATTTTCAATAATGAATTACTTAAAATAACCACTAAAAGGCACAATATACAATTTTGAATATGTCATCAAATATGAAACCTACAATTTTTAGAAGATTATTTCCTTTAAAATTTGCATTTTGTTTAAAATTTTGAAATAATTTTTAGTAAATACTGACATATTTTTAAGGATACAAGTAATATTATGACAAGAATAGTTTGTAAGTTACAGAAGTATTTGAAAAACCTGGTTATATAGAAAATGATGTGCATATAGAATTTTTCATATTTTCTAACATTAAGCAGAAACAGCCTTAATCTACTAATAAATCAAGAAGAACATGTAAGATACGCCAAAGCAACGTCCAAAAAACCGACTTTTCTTCATACTCTGGTTCGTCTTTTCCATTTAAATTGGGTATGGATGTTGGTTTGCTAAAATTTGGCTTGTCATCCTGGTAACTGACTTCATCGAAGATGCTTTCTTCATCTGCACTTGTTTCATATACATCTATTTTTAGCTCATACAAACTGATTTCATGAGAGGGGTGGCCGTACACAGCAATAGTGAGTGGCCGTTCGTAGTGTGAGGCAACACGAACATGCTCTGTGCCGCAGGTCGTCGATTGCCACTCGTGATTCTCAATGTCATATGTTGGCTTCAGGTTACCAGATGACACATATAAATCAGCGTCACCTTCAAGTGAGTTAAGTTGAAGTACTACTGTACCAGTATGAGAAAGTCTGTAATATGAATAATTTCCGCCACCAACAGCCCCGAGGAGAGTCTCATGGAAATGTTCAGCACAGGCATAAATTATGCCATTAAGAAACAAGAAAAATAAAACAAGCCTAGCTTTACCCATCATAATAAGAATTGTGAACCTAAAAAATATAATTTTAAAGAATTACATTTGATTCTCAAAGAAAATATAATATTAACATAGAATACGTATGAATGAAGCTCATAAAATTTTTAATTAGGTACACTCACAAAGAAACATTAGATAATGATAAAAAAGTATTTAAAAGCAACTAATCAGAAAACAATGCCAAAGTTTTCTAGTTTTTCAAGGTGCATAGCCAAATCTTTCAACAAAAATAAGCACCTTTTAAGTACTCAAAAAATATTTTTAAGCACTATATACATTAACAAAATGCAAAATAAATTTCAAAGACTTTACATGATCATGATAAAATAACTTGTTTCTGACAAAACACTATTTTCTTGATTATATTAGCCAGAAAATGAAGATTAAAATTAAGAATATTTTGCAAAATGCAGCAGAATTGCACATAAGAGTGCTAAAATCTCACCGGCCTCTGCTCAGAAGACGCACATGCGGACTCACAAGTATTTCATCAAACATGTAAAGTGATTAGCACTTTCATACAGTATGGACCGGACAGACGGTAGGCCAAAATTGATTGTTGTTTAATGAATTGTGAAAACGCTGAATAGAACAATATGAAAAGCACGATTTTGCATCATACGTGGAAAAAATCGACATGGTGAAGGAAAAAAAATCTCATTTTCAAAAACGGGAAAATTAAGCACTTTTTAAAAATATCTAATGAGAAAAGCAACTTTAAGGGCTTTTAAAAATCGAAAAGAAGCACCTTTAGGCACTTTTTAAAAACCCTATGCACCATGTTTTTATATACTTAAAGAAATAAAAAGTCGGTGTAAAATTTTCTTATTTTTAACAAGTGCTAACTAGAAATGAAGAACAGTATTATGACTACCATAAATTAAAATTATTTATTAATTAACAATGATAGAAAGTTCTTTTGTATTAATACCAATAACTTTATTATACAAATTTTTACATAATTTAAATATGTACATTTACTTACTGTAGTGTAATTTACAGTTTAATTGAAATGAAACAAAAGCCAAAGCATTGTAAAAAAAATGAACTTCATATCGCATGAAAAATTAAATATCAAATTAAATGTTTATTCCTCTCTTCCTATTCAAATTTTGTCTGAATCTGTTTGAACTTTAAATTTACACAGTTTAAAATTTTGTATACATTAAAAATACATTTAATCATTATTATAATAACAATTTAATAGTAAAAAAATTATAAATAACTATAAGAAAATGTTGAGATTATTATTTAGCAAAGTGTGGATACCCTGCATATTTTGAGGATTAAAAATCTAATTCTATTAAAAAAAGATGTACTGATTCAGAGTAAATTCCTTTTTGTAATTGATTTCTAACAAAAGTAATTCTTTCCAATAAAGAGAAATGAATCTTTTTTTTTTTCAACGTAAATAGATAAGCAAATAGTTCTCCTTAAATGCAAAAACATTTGAAGGATCTCAAATGTAACTTATAAATAATATGAAACAACAATGTAGTATAAAAATAACTCAAATAAATTTTACAACATATGATATTATGTATCAATTCGCCATTGTTTCTTGCACATTTTACATATGTAATAAACTATCAATTATAAGAAGACATTGGGATGAGGCCTAATTTGGATAATCGATACATTCAAATTATAACATTGTGTTTTAATCTATTTCCATCAATAAATTCTGAAAATTAATGTTTATTTTTAATAATTGTTATTTAAAATTGATTTTAATGTGACTAGGTAATAAATGTCTTTTAATCAAATAGGATCAAAATTATTTCATTTTAAAATTAACTCTTGAACTACTGCCCCAGACAATAATACTAAACCATTTGTACAGAGCAGCATCTAATTCTAAACCATTCACTGACTTCATTGGTTTTCGAAATTAATTTCATTGATTTATATTCCTTAGCAAATTAATCCTTAAAAACAGTTTCAAGGATTAATATTACTCCTCTATTACTTTCAGAAGAATGAAATTGAAATGAAACAGAGATTACCTTTGTAAATTGTATTTTAAAATAATTGTATTTTAAAATAATTTTATTTTCATATATAATAGTATTTTATAATGCATAACAAACTAAGATACTAATTATAATAAGTAAACATTCTAAAATTTTTGTTTGAATATTTAACCAAAAAACATTATTCCCAATTATTTTCAACTTTTCTACTCTAAGGTACATGTTTTGCTTCTTAGAAACCTTTTTCACACCAGGGTTTCTAAAACAGCAAAACATATGAAATATATTAAATTTAAGTTTTTTTTCTTTCTTTTTTTTCTAGAATATTATAGGTAATTCAAAATTCCTGATAGAATAAACATCCTCAGGGTGACCTGCACAATACAAACTTGAAAATTCATCCAAATACTCACCTCAAACTAAGATAATTTTTCAACCCAAAATAGAATAAAATATTAAGACATCTTTTTTACAAAAAGTGCTTCTTTTTTCTTTTTTTTGTGGACACCTCACATAAAGATGAATTATGTTACCTAGCTCACTGTTGAAATCAAAAATTAACTTTGATTAAAAGAGGTATGCTGATTATAGAGTTTTGAATAATCAAAATTCTAATGCATTTCCACTTTCAATACTAAAATTTTAAAACAAGCTTTCTTAATTTAAAAATTTCAATCAACTTATATTTACATAAAGTATATTTACATAAAATATATTTACATAATACTTCTGTTCACCTTTCATAATTCTATTATTTAAAAGACATGTGTTTTAGTTATCAGAAATATTGCACATGCAAATATTAATTTAAAACATAAATATAAAGAAGAAAAATTTTATTCAACTGTTCGGTTAAAACAACTTTATAAGTTCAAATTTACATTATTGATGTTTCTAAATAGGCTTTTCATTATTCCATCTCTGAATAATAAAAGAATATTCATACACATTAAGATATAAATATATATAGCAAACATAATAAAAATTAATTTATTTATGTTAAAAGCAGAATGAAACACAAAAATATTCATTTAATATCTTACTTTTTTATTGAAATTCTCTTTACGAATGAGAAATGTAGACATCACAACATTATAAAAAAACCTAAAACAATAAGCAGATGTAAGATGTAAAACATCACAACACAAATATCCAGAAAAAAAATCGAAAATAAGTTAATTAGTACAGGGTGCGTAGCCAAATCTTTCTACAAAAAAAAGTACCTTTTAAGTACTTTCTAAGCACTCAAAAAATATTTTTAAGCACATATATATATAAACAAAATGCAAAATAATTTTCAAAGACTTTACAAGATCATGATAAAATAACTTGTTTCTGACATAACACTATTTTCTTGATTATGTTAGGGTGGAAAATGAAGACTGAAATTGAGAATATTTCACAAAATGCAGCAGAATTGCACATAAGAGTGCTAAAATCTCACTGACCTCTGCTCAAAAGACGCACATGCGGACACGCAAGTATTTCATCAAACATGTAAAATGATTAGAGCTTTTATAGCCAATGGACCAGACTGACGGTAGGCCAAAATTTATTGTTGTTGAATAAATTGTGAAAATGTTGAATAGAGCAATATGAAAAGCATGATTTTGCGCCATACATGGCGAAAATCGACATGGTAAAGAAAAATATTGCATTTTCAAAAAGTGAAAATTAAGCACTTTTTAAAAACACCTAATGCGAAAAGCACCTTTAAGGGCTTTTAAAAAACAAAAATCGAAAAGAAGCACTTTTTAAAAATGCTATGCAGCATGTAGTAGCATTTAAAATCAATCATAGGGGTTTATTTATTTTTAAATAAAGCATAGATAAATTACACATAATGGCAAAGCATTTCAAAAGTTTATTTTCCAAAACCTCTTGACAACCTGGCATTTTGTTACAAATGAAATAGTTGAGTTTATTCTTGATGTTTTTTTTTTTTTTTTTTTAGGTACTGAATGCAATCACTCTCTACAACCAATAGTATTACCTATGCTCAGGGTTTGTGATTTTTTTTATTTAAATCTGATTTTTTTTATTTAAATCAGACTTTTTTTATCTTTATTCAAATACACGGTAAGAAATTTAATTTATGATTAAAAATAGTTTATAAATGTTGAGTCAAAATTAAATTAATATTAAAACTACCTATATAATAACAATATTTTAGGAGCTCTAGCTTACTAAAATAATTTTTCGTTATAATACATAGCTTTGAATGCATGGCAACCATTTTGGAGCAAATACATGATTGAAATTTAAAGACTAGATGAAATAGAGAATATAAAAAGTACATCAGGGGTCTGTTTAGGTTTTTCTGAGAGGAACCTATTTTGGGAAAATTTAGACATAATTTGTGGAGAAAAAAAAATTATATTAAAAATTCAACACAAAAATATTGTAAAAAATATGGATTTATCGTTTCTTACGAGACACAAAAATAAAATTTTAAGAAATAATATTTTGTGAAATTATTCTACAGTTTTTCCTAAAGTTGAATTTGTGAAGGTAAATTTGGCTTGGATAGACCCCTGTACTTTAACTATTAAAGCAAAGTTTCAATTAGCAAACCATAATTTCAATTTAAAATTGTGATTTCTTTTTTTCCCTCTTTATTTTTAAAATGACAAAATAAATTTAACAGATCGTGTTTAGAAATGTAATCATTCATCAAAAAATAAATAATATTTAATCTATATATTTTTATATTAAAATATTCATTTTTAATCCTACATCAATAAAATATAATGTAGATTTTAATTCCATGCTTTTTCAATCAAAAGGTAGAATTTTAATTAACATTATTTGCATTTTTTTTTTTTTTTTTTTGAAAAAAATCAAGTTTATTAATTACTTTCTATAGCTATGCAAGTCTATATTAAGACAGACAGCATTAAATGTTTACTTTAATCTGTACTACTTTCAATCTCAAGAATCAATAGAGTTTTAAAAATGTAATTTCAAATGTGTTGGAATTTAACACACATCAAGAAAGAAAGTAATTTCGTTAACTAAAATTATTTATAGCAATTTATTTAAAATAAATTTTAAAACTAAGATAAGAAAATAACAAAAGTATCAATAATTGAAACACTGTTTTTTAACTTTTAAAATCAATATATATAAAAAAAATCATTTGATTTTAATCAATGATTTTGTTAAAAAAATCATTTGATTTAAATCATGATTTAAATAGTGATTTAAATCAACAAACCCTGCCTATGCTCTACCGTTTACTTATTTTCTGGAGAAAAAAAAGGGTTAATTTCTGAAATACTTCAGAAAAAGACAATGGATTTAACCATTGTTTAGTATTCAAGAAATGTAATGAGTCAGTTCAGTTAGACAAAATTATCCCATATCAAAAAAAAAAAAAAAAAAAAAAAGCTAAAGGAGATATTTAAAAAAAGATACTGCAGATGACAATTGATTACAAAATCTTGTGATATAGGTATAAACAATTATATAATACAAACTGTTAATAATAAATAATAAAACAAACAATTTTCAATTGATTTGTAATAATATGAGCTCTAACTTACTAAAATAATTTTTCGTTATAATACATAGCTTTGAATGCATGGCAACCATTTTGGAACAAATGCATGATTGAAATTTAAAGACTAGATGAAATAGAGAATTTAAAAAGTACATCAGGGGTCTGTTTAGGTTTTTCTGAAAGGCACCTATTTTGTGAAAATTTAGGCATAATTTGTGAAAATAAAAAAAATGATTTGTAATAATATGAAAATTCAATGAGAAGGTCAGATGTTTAACCAATTAATCCAATCAAATCCCTGTAAAATGTAAACTTGTAACAATTTTATGCAGTGATTTGATAACTCCATTCTTTTTATTACATGGATTATTGATTTTATTGAAGATAATCAAAACTTATGATGATCAAACCTTTTAAAGATTCTTCCTCTCTTATGGTGAGGATGAAAGTTACATTTCAAATTTTTTAAATAACTCATCAAATAATTAGAAGTAACAAATGGATAAAAATTTTAGTTTTTAAACAAACCAAAATTACTGACTTTATATGTAACTGAAGTATAATATGGGATTTTTTTCAGCAGTATATAAAGTGCAGTTGAGCATAAAAAAAAACTGTTGTCCAAAGCTGAGTTTCATGAATATGAATTATAATGAAGCACATTTAGGATTTATAATTTATTTATCATCATGTTCATCAGGTTTGCGACGTAAAAAAGTAACATCAAAATGGCAGCCTATGTTAGTATCGTAGACCTATATAATGCAATTCTCCATGAACCACACAAGCTTCGTGGGGGTAAACAATGAAATTTGCAGTTAAGAAATTTCAATAACTAAGCAAGAACTATTAACTTTTTACATTATTTTTTTAAATATTTGTTAAGAAGTTAAAATTTCAAAAGCATGTAAACCAAAATTGATTGATTTGTTTCCTGTTAGTTCTAATCCTGCAGAAAATTTCAATTTTTTTCGGTAAATAATAAATACTTAAATGTTTGCTTACAGCGTTTAGCATGCTGAAGACTGTCATTTTGGTCCACTTTTTGTATCAGCCCTAAGCAAAAGGTTAAGTGCATATTTGGTTGTTTTTAAGTATTTGTATCTAAAAATTATTATAAAGCATTTTAAGATTGATCTGTTCCAGACAAATATTGCCATATTTAGTAGGTAACTTTGACGACCGGTGGCTGAGTGTTAGTTTTTCGCGCTCCTGTGCAACAGGTCCTGGGTTAGATCCGTGGGCCAGGCAAGGTTGACTCGGCCTTTCATTCCTTCAGTGGGTCGATAAATGAGTACCAAGCATGCTTGGGAACTAAACACTGGGGGTTCCGCGTTCAGCTGACCACATGACAGGAACATCTGCTCCTGCACCCAAGAGCCCAAGAAAACTGGAATGGGCACAATAGGCCTTGGCCCTCTAAGGGCTGTCGTGCCACTGAGTTTAGTTTAGTTTTTTAGTAGGTAACTTTAAAGAAAAGTCAGGGTGTGTAACCAAATCTTTCAACAAAAAACAAGCACCTTTTAAGAACTTTTTAAGCACTCAAAAAATATTTTTAAGCACTATGTACATTAACAAAATGTAAAATAATTTTCAAAGACTTTACATGATCATGATAAAATAACTAGTTTCTGACAAAGAATGCTTTTCTTGATTATATTAGCCATTATAAATTGATCAAGAGATTTTTCAGTTTGATATCAGAGGATGGAAAAAGAAATGAAATTGAGAATATCTTGCAAAATTCAGCAGAGCTGCACATGAGAGGGCAATAATCTCACCGAACCCAGCTCAGTATATGCACATGCGGACTGGCAAGTATTTCATCAAACATGTAAAATGATTGGTGTTTTTATACGCTATGAACCAACAGTATGCAGAAATAGATTGTGGCTGAATTAATTGTGAATAACGTTGAATAGAACAATGTGAAAAGCCCACTTTTGCATAATACATGGCGAAAATCAACATCGTAAAGAAAAATATCTCATTTTCAAAAAAGGGGAAATTAAGCACTTTTTAAAATCACTAGCATTGAAAAAAGCACCTTTAAGGGCTTTTAAAAAAACGAATATAAGCACCTTTAAAAAATGCTACGCACCATGTAAGTGAAATGATATATATAACACATAATTCCATAAAACCCATAGCCCCAGGCTTTAAGGTTTGCATTATAAAGATCTTCTGTAAATATGAATAATAATATGGTATTATTATTATAGCTATTTAAAATTTCAGTAGTATTTACCTAACAATTTACAATTCAAAATTTTTTTTAAAAATTTTACTTGAATGTTTTTAATAAATCATAAGGAAATACCCATTTGTATTGTTTATTATGATAATCAGATTTGTGATTAAAAAATATATAAACCCAGGAAAGAAAACTTTTTACATAATAACATTATTTATTTCAATTTTCTTAAGAATATATTTAGAAACAAAATATTTAAATACATAATTAAAGAATTTTGTAAATATATACCATTACATTGCATTGGTGTCAAAATTATGCACAAATTGTTATAATGATTTCATATAACTTAAATTTTCTGTAATTCCAACAAGGCAAAAATTCATTTTGCTTAAAGAAACTCTTTCTGAAGATAATTTTTTTCTTACCTTAGACCACAAATTTCCAAACATTTTTCTCTCTAGCCTATTAATCAATGGAATAAACTCTGTCTCACCAACTTTGAAAGGAGAGAACGTGTTGAAAAAAATTCTGAAATTTAAAAATAAATGGTTTAAAAATAAAATTTATAAACTAATTTTATTGCTCTAACATTAGTAAATATCAAAAATTAAATTGAAATTTGAAAAAGATTAGGTACAATACAAAATGCACAATACAAATGCTATATAAATCTGTTTTTCAGATATCCCTCTAACAGGCTGGACTAAAATTAGTTATTTTTATAAGTTTTTAATGATATTAGAAAAAAGTTCAATAGCTTTAACTAACATACTTCATAAGTTGATCATAAAAAAATAGCTCGTAAACATTAAATTTTTTATCAGTTTTTAATACTTATATAAAAATGTTTGCCACAATCCCAGTGAATGTCTCAAAAATATTATATAAATTACCGCAATTTAAGAGGAGAAAATAGATGTTTTAATAGATGAGAAAATAACATATACCCACTTTACCCCATGTACCAGTGACTGCAGAAGTATCTCAAGAGTGTGTGCGGGGGGGGGGGGGGACTCACTCCTAATAAGAGAAAAAATTGTACTATATATGTATATACCAACCAGGTTTGAATTACCTGAACCTCATAAAATGGCAATCAAGAATTTGAACTTGCAATTTAACTTCATGATTCAAATTAATTTAAAATTAAAATAAAATGTATAAAAGAAATTGTCTATCTGTAAATTATTTATATCTCATTTAATGGTATATTTTTCATTCTGTTTCACTGACTTTTTTTTAATATGTTTCACTGACTTTTTTTTAAATTCTGTTCATGGTTGGCAAGTTTTTGACACATGACGTTTTTTACCGTCATGTCAAAAACCCATAGTTTTGGTAAAATAATTTTGAGTATTTGGTAAAATAATTTATAAGTATTTGGTAAAATAATTTTGAATCTTCTCAAATTTTGGACTCATTTATACTAAACTTAGAAATCGACTGGGCAATGAAAAATGTGCAAAATTAGTCACTTGCTATCGTATGCTTCGGCACAGTGACCCCGACTACTAAACATGTAATTTTGTTTGTAATTCAGTTTTGTTTATAGTGCTTTTTCAACTGAATAAAAGTTTTTAACTTGACAAAATAGCAGTAATTCTTGACTTAGAGTTTGTAAGTAGTTACAAGTTTTGAAAGTTTTGTTTAGCTTAATTCTATATTTAAGTAATGCCAAATTTTAAACTCTTTTTAGTTCTTGAATTTATTAATAGTTCCAAGCTCTTTCCTTAGTTTGTTTATTTCTAACAATTAAGAAGTGCAAAATTTTGAATCCTTTGCAAATCAAGCTATTATGCTAAAAGTAAGTATCACTATTTTCAATAAGTATATTACAATATTTCTGTATGAATGTATATCCTTCTATAAGAATACATGTATATAGTTGAAAAATCAATAGCAATCATTTACAACATTCATTTATAAAGGCAATTACGTGAAAATAATATATTATCCGCTATATGGCATAAATTAAAGAAAACAGTAGGTTTTTGACAGTTTTTACCGGTAAAAACACGGTTTTTACCACTGTCATGTCAAAAACCAGTTTTTGACGGCAAAAACCCAGCCCTGATTTTGTTTGCTCTGACCAAACCAAGAATTTTCCCCATCAGTCAGCAATAGGAACATATATTTTCTCTGTGGGAGATGAGTAAGTGATGATTTGGTAATAGCTTTCACCAAGAAAATGTAAAGGCTCATTTGAAATTGAGGCTTTTTTTTTCTCTCATTTTTTAGAATTCAGACACAAAAAAAAATTTTTTTTTTAATGTAAATTTAATTACTCAAATATTGAGGGAAAAATTGTAATCTTAGAAGGGAGTGCCCCTTCATTCGTTAAATGTGAGCGATTCTGTAATCACTGCCATGTACCTACTTAATATGTTAAACAAAACAACTAATACTAATGGTTCGATGAGTATCAATAACATGGAATATAATTATTATTATTTTTTAATCAGTATAAGTATAATTAAAATATAATATAGAACACTTTGTTTATTGGTCTTCAATTCTTTCAAACTTATACATCATTTTGTTTCAGCTTAGACTTACCCACAGGAGAAAAAAAAAATTTCATTCAGAATTTTGTAAACATATATGTTTACGCTTTCACGGTTATAAAAACTTATATACTTATTATTGTGAAAAAGAAATGAGCACTTTCGTTGTTTTAGTGTAGGAGAAATACAGATATAATAGTAAACTAGAGAACTGATGTTTGATTTAAACCTAGAACAAGGAAAAAAAATCTAAATTTTATTAATTTGTTTGACTTTTAAACTCATCATTGTCAACATATCATGCTCAATGATTCTGTATTGTCACAATTTGAATTTTAAAAAAATCAGAAGAAAAACTAGTGACCATAATTTGCTCGAAGCCATTAACTGATGAATCAAGTAAAAAACTAGTCATCACCAACACAGACCTAAACCTTTAACTTAGAAATTTCACTTTTTTTATTGAAAATTCATATGTAATTTGAGAGGATTGTTTCCATATAACAATCTGGTCCACTAACTACAATCCCCAAGGAATCAAGTTGATTTTAAATTTGTAAATCTTTTAGAAAAAAGAAAAAAAAGGTAGAGATTTACTCCAGTGTGACTATGAATTATACCCTTCGAGTTGGTCCACTTCAATGTTACTTATTGTTTTTTTAAAAAAAAATTCTTGCGAGCCGCTACTCTGAAGTTGCCATGACCTTGCGAATATGGATACGAAAACTTTCCCAACTAAAAACTTTTAGTTCCAAGTTCAATTTTAACATATTTTTAACAACAAAATTAAATCAAATGGTTGCACTGTCACATTAAATTTGAAACAGAAATATTTTGGAAATATATTTTACTTTTTAAACAGTTCATTTTCTGCAAATTAATACTCATATGAAATATTCATATAATAATATATAATATTTATTATTAATGAATATTTCAGTGTAACATATTTTCTAAGATAAGTTTAAATCATTAAAAACTATTTCCAGAGAAAAAAAGTTTATGCTGAGTATTTGGTATCACCTCAGAAATATTGCATAAAATGATAGCATGTTTGTAACATATGTAAAAACTAACTTACATGTAAAGAAATTTATCAATTAACTGACAAAATACAATTTTTTTTATTTTGTTTCACTTCAGACTGAATCCTTTTCAACAGTGATAAGAATAAACTTGACAGTAATAAATAATCGAAGCTATAAGTATTAACTATTCTTAGGGTTTTACCATAAACAATAACAGTTCAAAAACAGCAAAGAAGCTCTTAAATTATTATCATCTCGCTATGTTAATAAGAAATATTTCTGAATTCGATAAATATAAATTGGTTGTATGTATAAATTGAACCTAAATATTTTAATATGAACATTGATTACAGGGAAACATATTTCTTACACCTGTAATGATAAGACAGAAATAATTCCTCAAACTAGATGTTTGACAGGAAAATTACAAGAGCTCAAGATAATCTTCTAAAAACTGAGAAAATATGCGAAGTTTATTGATTATTTTTTAATTACGTAAAATGTAAGCTGATTTGTAAAATATTATTTGACAAGATTGAGATAAAATTACAATTTTAATGCTGTTTCACTTTTCTTTCCGGAGGCAGACAACATTATCAATAAACCAATTGTTTTAAGTTGCCATTTTAATATTGTCTGTAAATATAATTAGTATATTTAATTCCAATACAATATGAATTAGATAGAGCCCCTGAATTAGAATTAGATAAAAAAATTTATGAAGTAATACTGCATAATAACGATTATTTGACAAAAACATATCATTGTATTTTGAATTAATCAATTGCATACTTTTTTTCAACTGTTTAGCTGACGAACTTTTTAAACAAATACACCTTTCTGATTGACTGCTACCATCATCGTTTTCATCGTTATTGGTGATTGAAATGGGCTATAGGTGGCGTAGAGCAGAACTCTATACATATGGCAATTCTTTACATGCTTTCACCATTAGCATTATGTCACTTCTATAAGAGAAACATCGAGACTACCTTTAAAATGGCAACAAATTGTAGTACAAACAGGTGCATATTTGATCGAAATTGTTAATCTAAAATATGTTAGATAAAGTGTTGAAGTTAACGTTAAAATAATTGATTTCTTTTCTTCCCAACTAGTAATTTTAAAGCAACGCATTAAAGAGAGCTTTAAAACAGAATTTCGAAAATGATTTTTTATTAATAATTTAGTGCATTAAAATTTTACTTAACTAATGATGGTGTAAGAGAAAGGATATAGATGAATTGTGGTACTCGTTTTTTATGGGGCACTAAAAGTTGTGTAAGGAGCTATTTTACATTAATATATAATAAAATAATAGTATGAAAACTGTCTCTCAGTGTTCTCGGCGCATTTTTAGGAAACAGTTAATCATATATTTTCCAATTTTCTCATATATAAAAATCCAAATTTCGCTGGTTGTTATTAGCGTAAAATCACCTTGGCGAAATTGGCGACTTATGTTTGGTGCTATTCTTGTTTGCGCGGAACACCGTGGTAACAGGAATTGCGGCCAAAACATAATGATATTTCAATAAAACGTAGGAAAATTTCAGTAAGAAATCGGCCAAAACTTTGTAAAATTGCAATGAACCTAATATAAGCAAAATTAATAAACCTAATAAAAGGCATTTTGAATCGAAGCAAAAATTAATGTTGTTGTTGTACATTTACGTCGGACTAGAGCTACACAATGGGCTATTGGCGACGTTCTGGGAAGCATCCCTGAGGATGATCCAAAGACATGCCATCGCAATTTTGATCCTCTGCAGAGGGGATGGCACCTCCACTTCGGTAGCCCGACGACCTGCACGCGAAGTCGAGCACTTTACGGTAGAACAGTTTAACGAGGACCCATACCGCACGCCCTCGGTCTCTACGCAGGCTGATCCAAGTGGTCACCCACCCGCGCACTGACCGTAGCTAGTGATGCTTGACTTCGGTGATCTGCTGGGAACCGTGTCTTAACGATCAGTCCACTGTGGGACCAAGAATTAATGGAGTAAGCACAGAAAGAAAAGGAAAAAAACAAATCACTTCTTCATTAAGCTTGAATATCCTCAGGCACAGAATTTTCTAATAGCAGTTAGATTTAGCAGTCTAAATTTATCATGAATAGAATCTGTGTACCTTCGTCGCCACATAAATTCAGCGAAATACGAATCGAAAATGGCGTCTGTGGTACTGGACGGGCGGTGACATTTTTTTCGGAAGTCCCTTTTTATGACTGCCTACATACCTTCGATCTTATTGACCAGAAGCAAAAGTAACCTTTAAAAATAACGCTAAAATCTAAACCAATCAGAATCACGATTGTGTTTCAACATCGCCAAGCTTGGCGATCAAGCAATCTCAACTTGGCGTGAATCAAGGGGCCCCCTCAAATATAGTCTACCCAATAAAATAATAGCATGAAAACTGTCTCTCACTATTGTCGGCGCATTTTTAGGAAACAGGTAATCATATATTTTTCAATTTTCTCATATAAAAATCCAAATTTCGCTGTTTGTTATTAGCGTAAAATCAATAAATGCTGTAAAAGCATATATGATATACAATATTTTGTTTAACCGTAAAATATTTGTTTATCCTTAACTTAAAGGTATTTACCGTCTGTGATCTTTATTCATCATTCTTTCTTAACATTCTCTACACTTATTACTATTTAGATTTTGATTATAATTCCAAATTAATGGCTTAAGACTAATATAAGTGCTTGTTTTCGTAGATGAGTAATCTTATGATATAGCCTTATTCACAAAATATTTTGTGATGAAATTGCTTATACCTATTAACCGTTTCTCAATTATTAAACAGTAAATAAGTAATTTTTACTTTTTTTAATAATCATAAATCTTGTATAAAAATCTGTCCGGTCAACATATGCAATTAAAAATTATGATTTCAAAATTGTAAAGTGTTTAAAGAATCAACTTTTCCTACTATTATTACAATATCTTTTTGACGAAAAACAATTAACGAACCTTAATAGTAACTAATAATTAAACAGGAATTTAGAAAACAGCGGTGCAGATGAGATCGCTCCGGTACAGGTCTCTCCGGTCTTACAGGACTAGGACCATATGTACCTGGGACCCACTAGTAAGATAAGATCTGGTACACATGCTAAAGTCGAGAATGTAACTAAAGAAATGAAATTTGACATGGGTGATTTTTATTAATTTATGAATGCAACACACGTTTTTTTCGAGATTTTAATTTTTTCGAAAGGTCTTCAAATTTAAGCACCTATAGTGTTTCAAAATCTATTGATCATCTTATTTAAGAATATGTATGTGTACTTGTATTTATTATTAGATTATGAAAAAAATAGCTATTGTAAATGTTAAACTGTTAATTTTATTTGTGATTTGCTGTGCATCATAATCCTTTTTTGTGTAGTATCTGATTAATGAAATTTGATTCGAATAGTCAAAAGTTGTTTAGAATTATAAAATTAGATTTTACCAAACTCCTTTACATAAAACACACGCGCACACACATTATAGTATACATTTTTCAATGTTTATTATTTTATTTAATGTTGCATTTTTCATAAACATATTGTAGTGCTTGTTCATAGAGTTAAAATAAGTAACTTTTCGCTATCAATTATTAAATCATTAGAAATTAATTCTTTGTCTCATTTGTCATTTTAAGTCTTTTCACTTATTCCAGTACTGTGATGCTTTATAAAGAAAAGTAAGCTAGGCTAAGTAACTCACTATTATATATACGCTACTAATACCAGATTTAATAAATATTTATTTGCGTGATAGTAGCAATGTATTGTAAGCTTATTCATATAGCAGTTATTTTTTTTATCACATTAGATAGCATAATTATGGAACAAAGTGGAAATTTGTTATTTTTAAT
Organism: Parasteatoda tepidariorum; assembly: GCF_982258835.1. Taxonomy (NCBI): domain Eukaryota; kingdom Metazoa; phylum Arthropoda; class Arachnida; order Araneae; family Theridiidae; genus Parasteatoda; species Parasteatoda tepidariorum. The sequence goes on from NC_141757.1 coordinate 102,897,648, forward strand.
TGAATAATTAATTGTTGAAAAAGTTTTTGTTAAATAATTTTCAATAGTTTAATTAACTAATTTTAAATTGCAAAAAAATATTTGATAGTTTTTTTGAAGAAGAAAAACATTTATTCCCAAAGTTTTTATTTGTTTTCCTATCCTGCTTTTCTCTGTAATCATCTAATTTTAATGTCCCCGATAATTTCTTTTTTAATTGAAAAAATATTTTTTAATAAACATTTTAAGATTTTTGCTTTTTATTATGACAATATTTGATTCAAATAAAATAGAGTAAAATAAAATCAACCTTTAGAATGCATTAATCACATTATTTAAATTGTGCTGCATTATATGCAAGAACTTAATTTTATATAAAAATATTTATCGAATTGTAGTTTTATTTATGATTTTCATGAAACACCATCGAAAACTTTGATTATAAAGTCTTCTTTAATTACTGCCTGTATAGCCTGCTATATGGTTTTATAAAGAATAAACCAAACATACTCATCGAATTTGAAGAAAAAGAAAATGTATTTACTTTCTTATAAATTGAATACTTTATTTCCTCTATAAGAGACATTGTAAATATATTATAAAACTAATTATACAAATAATTTTAAATTGATCAAGAAACGATAAAGAAACAGCCATTAAAATTTAGTTCAAAACTGTGAAACATCCATAACAATGGTGCCGGGAACACACCATATCGTTCAAGAGATGTACTGCCGAAATTCTGAAACTAATCGTATGAAAAGATATTTGAATGTTGTAATGATCTGCAACAAAATTAAAAGCAACGCAAAAATATCTCCGTACCAATTTCCCCAACAGAATCAAAAGGGAGCTGAGCATTAGGGAGAGTCAATTAAAAAGCAATGCCAAACAGTATATTAACTCTGTAATTTACCTAAATATTATAATCTATCTACACCATTAAAACGAATTCCATTGCTTAAAGCATAATTCTTACAGTATGAAACAATCTTAATGTCGAAACATAACGCATTACTTACAGTAATAAGTGAAATACATATCAATCACACATTTTCAACTCCTGAATTTCAGGACACAGAATAGATTAACCTAGAATTGTTAGAAGAGCAATATAGCACTGAATGAAAATGATTAAAAACTGGATTTCCAACAAATATTGAGTTAGCAATCGTGACAATTCTTAGGTCAGAATCGCGAAAAATACAGTACACATGCAAATACACTGACTAAACTAGATATATTTCGCTGCGAAGTTCTTGCCCGCGGCAGTGGGCATCTGATTTCTTCATCTCTCTATTTTGCCTTTTGGCGACTGTGACTTTTGGCGTTTAGGAGAAGGTGATTGGGTAGGTGACTGCTTGGTATACAAAGAAGTAAATTAGTGTTCTGGTGGTGGTATACTTCCTAGCATATATGGCAGTACTTTTACTTTCGTTACTTGTACCGCCGGTACTAGTAAAAAGTACGTACTTTTACTTGTACTTCGTTACTTTTTAAATTTAGTACTTTTACTTGTACTTTCGTTACTTTTTAGGAAAAAAGTACAAGTATTTGTTACGGAAATATGGAATGAAATCGTTACTTTTTTCTAAAACTCGGTAAGCTTTCTAAAAAATTTTTTTTTTTAAATAAAAAAAAATACTTATATTTTTTTAAATTTATAAAATTAGTGTGCAATATATATGCATTCACAGCTGACTTCGTGTTTAAATACCTTCTGTTTCAACTTATACTGCACATTCAATTATTTTTTACTAGCTCAAAGATCACAAAGCTATCTGAAACCCCGTGTTTGCTTTGTTTGTGCTTTTAAAACACGTTTCTAAAGAATAAAACAATTTTAAATCAATGGTAATTTAAATAAATAAAAATAATACACTAAAAATTGAAATCAATAGATAAAATTTCTTTTTCGTGCCAATCCATAAAAAGTTTGATATTAAAATTATATTTGATTTTAAAATTAGATTATACGATTATATTATAAAATTATATTATAATATTCTTCCGAATTTAAAAATAAATTAATATTCATAACTTTCAAAATTTAAAATAATTAAACAAATAACAACAATTTTGCAAAAACATTAAAGAACATAAGAATATTATTCAATAAAATTTTAGGTTACTTTAAATTCTCAATTTCCTAGAAATGTACTTTTAAATCGTTACTTTTTTTGTTCAGTACTTGTACTTTTACTTGTACTTTTTACTCGTTACTTTTTAAAATAAGAACTTTTTACTTTTTACTCGTTACTTTTTTTAAAAATACTTGTACTTTTACTCGTTACTTTTTAAAAGTAACGTTGCCATATATGCTTCCTAGTCGAGAATCATCTTAATAGTCATTTCTTCCCCTCAGGAGTGCAAATACACTGAAGCTGATGAAAGGGCCTTTTAAGCATACATCCCATAAACTGTTGACCGGAAAGTCATGACAACGTTTAACAAAGCTAAAAAAAAATTCATCTGGAAAAACAAAACATGAAGAAGCACAATTTGTGTTGCAATTCTTTCAAAAACTTTAGCATTTGTAACGTAATTAATATGTAAAATTGGTTATATATTGATTTATTCTTTATAATTCTAGCAAATGATCATGTACTTTATCCAAAACTAAACGAGAAAAATAGTTTACGAAACAACTAAAGAATTATAGGGGAGGAAAACATACATACCTAATAACATATTTTAGCAGTGACGTAGCTGCAGTAAATAGCTTAGCTAGTAAATAAAAGCAACACACTATTATTTAAGATATTTTAAATTATTTTGGCAAGCAATACAACATTTATATCCAGCGTAGCCACAAATTGTTTTTAATGACAAATATAGTAGATATTTTAGTAGATTTCCTCTCAAGAAAATATGTCCTGCTTACATTTATCCGCAGCAATGAAATTCTTGGCGTTGGAATTCACTTGGCAATCGTCCATTTCAGCTGATCACCAAACAATAGGGTTATTGTAAAATCCGCCACTCAAGTCAGTACGCATATATAGTGTTTAACAGCTATAGAGACTAAGCAAGTCTCACAACAATAACGAAATTGTCGGCTTGGAGCAAGTAAATAAATAAAAATCGGTTTCGGTCTTTGGTCTCTTCTCCATTAGTTCCTTTTCATCAGTATAGCAATAAAAGATAGGTGTATTTGACACATGCATTGACTTGTGATAAATCAGTGAGTTAAACTTGTTTTCCATGTTTGATTCTAAAATATTATATTATATTCTGTTGTTTAACATTTATTCATTCATCTAAAACGTTAATTGGTTTGTTTTTCTCTGACTTCGGCTCTATGATCGGATCGAAGGTTATTTCACTACTGCATCAATTAATTTTGAAGGCATTCCTAATAAAATGAAAATATTGAAGTATGAGTGACCATTTTAGTATTTGTGTTTAGATTTTTGCGTGTCTGAGCCAAATATCTACTTAATTCTTATAACATTATGATAAAATTTGCTTTTTTTTTATATGTATATTTTATCTATATTCTTGTAAGTAATCTGCAAACATATTTCGTATCAGTTCGTGTTGTTACATAAGCTTCGTAGTTTTTGACTAATAAGTAATTAAATAGTGATGAAAATTGCACTCTATATAAATTATTGATTGATACCTTCCCCAATTTCTCTCATTTCCTCTTATTTCATTACTTTATTCTCGTAATCTAAAAAAATCTAATTTTTTGAATTTACATTAGGAAATGTTTGATATAACTAGCCTTAAAAAATCATACAAATTAAGTAAAATTGAAATGTAAAAGTTAAAGAAAGAAAATTATTTTTTATGAAATTAAATTGTTAAAAATTGTTTATCCATTGAAAAATTTACAGAAAATTTTCACATACTTTTTTGTCCTAAAGGCTATTTGAAATAGTTTTTAAAATTTCAATTGTTTAATATTATGCCCCCAAATAATACAATTCCTTTCCATTTTTTAAAATGAATTTTTTAACATTTTACTTTTCATTCACAAATTTGATTCTTTTTGGGTCAAAAACTATGTTCTTAATAAAATTTTTTAGCACCTCGCACCACTATAAACTTATACAGAGAGCTTTTTTTCCCTGTTCATTCTGTGTAGTGAATTTTTAAAATAATGTATAATTAAGCAAAAATAAATATATATAAACAAAAATTTAAGCTCAGGTTTTATTGTTACTAAACATTTAAGTTGTGCTTGAAATAAGAATGCATAACTCAAAACATTTCTTCATAATTTTTAAACGGACAGTACTTTTCTTAGTTAACTTTGCTTTTGAATTTGTAATTTTTTGTTTCATAGTCACTTGGCAGTAGAAGAAATTCTTAATAGAATATTGGAATAAGTTCTTGTGCCACAATATGAATTTTACCAATACACTGCATTTCTACTTAGATACTTTTTACTTAACTAAGTTACATTTTGATTTGTGTTAGTTAAGTCTTGTTAGTTAATGATTATGTTAATTTAGAAAAAAAAAATTTGAAAATTTGACCAAAAAATTTTCTTTTCTCCCAATAGCTTCAAATTGTGAAGATTTTTTTGGAGCAAAATTAATCTTGCTTTTGCATTTTTGAGTCAAAACTTGATTTAAACTAAGTAGTGGATACACCATTTTGTTGAAACTATTTTTATGTTGTGTGGCAAAATTAATGCAAGAATATTTGTTAACAGTTCACGATAATACCTAAATGTGATTTCAAACTGCAATTATATTTCCACTAAGATCTGTATTTGATTTTCTTTTCGTCAAAATTAATATTTTTTCCTTTAAAATGCTATTTAATGTACGTAAATGGTTAAACAAGTATTCATTTATTATAAGTAGTAATATATGAGTTACAGGCTATAAGAGTAGGCCTGCATTGTGACTACCTGCATTATCATTGTGATGAAATATTGATTAAACAAAATGTAGGGATCCAAACATAGTAGTCTGTTAAAGATCTATTCATGATCACGAGTGAACGAATCAGATATAAGTTCACGTAAGTTTAAGTTAACTTAAGTTATGTATAATGAAGTCCAGTCATGTCTTTTTATACATTCATGTTTCTTCTTCTTCTTTTTTTTGTCTTTATTATACATTTTTGGATTTCTTTCTGATTTTGATATTTAAAATTTATAAATTATTTATTTACAGTAAATTTTAAGTATTCAAAGTGGGCACATGCTGCTTCAGCACTATTTTCAGTTTAACTTGGATTTTAATTTTAATTTCTATACAGCTTTTTTGTAACATTCATGCAGCTTTTTATTTAATTTTTGGAATTCATTATATTATATTTTATTGAATAGTAAAACTATTTTACATTTACATGTATGTCTTTATTTAAATGTATTGTGGACAAAAGCAGTTTCAGTTATATTTATGAATGCAAGGAATAAATAGAAAGTACACATTTTATTACCATTTTATCAAAAGAAAATTGCATGCAAATTTCTTAAAAGCTAACAGTTATGTTCATGTTAAGTTTAGAAGTTGTGAGCATTAGCGTTTGATCAAAGTCTGACACAGACTTACGCATGAACTTATGTGCTTAAATCAGTAAAAAAATATGTGGAATTAAAAAAATTTGTGCTTAAATCAGAACAATCTTTAAAACTTTAACAGGTGTAATTTAAAGGATGTTTTCGTGGTAAAAACCATAAAAGACTGTAGAATGGTACAAAATGTTATAACTTGGAGTTAATAATGTTTAACAATTTTCAATGGCAAACTTGATCACGGGAGTTTGCTCTGACCTTCCAATGATTTTCACTATGCGGCAAATTTTGTCTTGCCATTCGGCCTATTTACAAAATTTCATTCTCTCTCTTTTTTTAGAAAACTCTAATAAAATTAGTCAATATCACTTTTTTATAATATATTAAACTTTTTTATGCTTATATTTACAGTTTATTGAACTTTTATACATATAGTACACTTTTTTTACTTTTATTTTTCAATCACTCATCTATAAATTTTTTTTGCAGTCTGTATATCTCCTGTCTGCGAAGGGGTAATTTGTCTCACTTTGTTTAAATTTCGAATTAGTTTTTAAGTTGATTTAAAAAAAATTTGGCGTTATTTATGCAAACCTGAAAGAACAGCTAAATATGCGTAGATATTATTTTTTACAGCATTTGGACGCAACAATGTTTTCTTTTCAGTTTAAAAAAAAAAAAAAAAGGATTATTTTAATGATGTTGGGCTCTATTTCAGAATATTCTATTTCCTTTTGTTGCACAGAAATTCTGATCATCGAATTATTTGTTATTTGGATTGTGGGATAGTTAAAAATTATGTCTTCATGCCATTCATTGAATTATTTGTAATTCGGATCATGAGATAGTTAAAAATTTTGTCTTGAACTTAGCTGAGAATTTCTTTCTTTCTTTTTTGATATTTATTAATCAAATTGTTAATTAATTAATTTATTTGAGTATAAAATCGTTAAATCAGTAAAATATTGGTAGAAAAAATTAACATGTTCTGAAAATATCAGCTATATGAAATAACTTAATTTTTTATTATAGCAAATATATTACATCCCTATAAATACTGTGTTCTACAAAGATAACGGCTTTTTACTTTACTTTTTTAACAAATGAGTGTAATTGAAGAGATTTCAATAATTTTATATTCAATATTCGGCCATGTTTGCTGAAGGCTAAATATCACATTGTTCCTTTTGGGAATAATAAATGAATGAAGGTATTAGAAGTTCTGTTGATTTTTATATGGAAAAAATATTTAATTTTGGTTACAGCAAATCTGTTTCTTAGTTGTTAGTAAAATTGATTTTATTATAGATGAAAATTATGTTCAACACAAGTTTCTTCAGCGACCACCAGGACAGCAATACTGAGACCAGCAGCAATACGGAGGCCAGTTGGTCACAAAAATTTTTTTTAGTGGTTGTAGTTGTAAAATAAAATTTGCAACAATAAATGTAAGCCGAAATTTAACAATAATTTGTATATGTTTAAATTAATTACGTATAATGATGATAAAGAACATTTTAAATTAAATAAAATATTTAAGTATAAATTTTGCTACCACTTTAAATAGGAAAATAAAGCCTACCAGTTAAAATAGTAAAAGATGGTAATTAAGCTATTACTTAGTAAGTATAAAGGAAGCTATTACTAAGTAATACTTTAAAATTGCTCCTCATGCTTCTTTAATACAAGTATATTTAAATATAGTTGCAGGTGCTTATTTCTAATTTAGTCAAATTAGGAATTTCATTCCGCAAAATGAGAATCCCCCCCTCTAAAAAAATAATAAGCTTACGGCACCCCTGACGTTAGTGTCTATGCTGTGAGAATATACTTGAAATCTGATAAATCTGATAACACATCATTAAAGAGATTTGGGTTTAACTACACGAAGATTTTCTTCAAATCTTTTGTCACAAATTCAAGAATTTTCATTTTTGGGAAAGAAACCCAAAATATTAAGAACATCCGAAGATTTTAAACAAGATCTGATAATATAGATTTCAGTCTTTTTGAGAAGTATATCTTGGCACATGTTTTATTAATCACCTTCTTAAAGTCTCAAATTCTTGCTCAGCATTTTAATATTTGTCCATAGATAATTCTAGAGAAAATATGGTAGTTTGGAACACAATATAGAACAAGACAAATTTATTCACTAGGCCTAAATATTTGGTTGCCAATCGAGGCCCAAAATGCAGTGAATAAATTCGTTTAATTGAATAGGACATTTTCAGAAAATTACCTCTTTATAGATTTACAATTTTATAGGTATAAAAAGTTTGTCCACGTCTGGAGGAAAGGGGGGGGGGAAGAAAAGGTATAAAAAGTCGAAACCAATGTCAAATTTCCATTTTTAAATAGAATCCAATACTTCCATTAGTTTCTAAAAGTAGAGGCTCGCTTTTTTTTCTTTGTAATTTATTATGCTTGCCTGACTAACGTTTTTATTAGACAAAATCGTTTTAGTCGTGCTCATGCTTTTTAATGATTTAACAGAAGAAATAGTTTTGTGACATTATCACACGTTTTGCCTTTTTTTTCCCGTTCGTGATCGTTGTTAAAATTTATAATGAGCATTTCTTAGATGAGAATTATTTAGTTAAATAAATCAGCTTCAACAAGGTTCGTGTTTGAAACATTAAAAAAGAATTATTCCTTAACTTGTAAAGGTTAGACAAATAAAATACCTACTTTATTTATGATATGCAGTGGGTAAAAAAAGCGTTGACGTTGAGAATTTTCGCAAAATGCTTATTTTAGATAATTATATTTTTAGCTAACTTAAATAATCAGTGTAACTATGCATGTGATTTTTTACTTGGAAATACATACCTTATAAAAAAATATACTCATCAATGCGATAAATACTTTATATTAAATTAATTAATTAAACGTAAGAAGTTTTTTTGTTTGTTTTTAACTAGTCTATAAAAATGATTAATTTTAATTTCGTTTTTTTTTTAAAATTCTGATTTTTTATTTTTTTATTTTCACATTTTGGACAGGAAATAATATCCATTTAGACGACTAGAATCAAGCAATAAGTTATTTATATGCCATAGAAATGTTCTACAGACGGGCACCCGATTATGTTTCAAGGAGTAAATATATATATATATATATATATATATATATATATATATATATATACAGTGGTGGCCAAAAGTGTGGACATTTTTTGAAGGTTTCATGTTTTTCAACGTTGTGTGCTTGTTTATATATCAACAAACGTTTATATATCAAATTGAAGGTAATTTAATGTAGAATTTAATAATAAATACAGTATTACAATATCTGTATTACAAAAAAAAGTTATGCAACTAATAGTAAGATCTATCTTAGAGTTGCATTTTCTTAAAGTGATACTTACACAATCAATACTTAGTAGGATAACCCTTATTTTTTAAGACAGCTTCACAGTGTCTTTTCATCGAGTGAACGAGTGTTTGGAGTTCATCTTTCGTAATCACATGTTGCCAAGAATCAATTATAGCTTCAATAAGTTGTCTTTTATTGGATGGACGTTTTTTTCGTACAAGAATTTTCAAACTTCGTCACAAATGTTCAATTGGATTGAGATCAGGGCTGTTTCCTGGCCATGGTAATATATCTATGCCTTTATTTTGAAACCATGCTTTGCATACTTTTGCTGTGTGGCATGGAGCTGAGTCCTGCTGAAAAATAAATGGTGCGTTGTTGGGGAAGAGATCCCTGACGGAGGGTATCAATTTTGGTTACAGGACTGTTTCGATGTATTTTTTGGCATTCAATATGCAAAATCAGGTCGGAAAAAATGCACAAGTGCTACTGCCGACAGAAAAATTAAACGGCTATGCCTTCAAGATAGAAAAATTTCATCAGATGCCATTAGATGTGAAATGAATGCAGCGGGTATTGCAGTAAATTGAAGAGCAATAAGAGGAAGGTTATTTGGACTACAAGCTAGAATTCCAAGGAAAAAGCCATATTTAAATCAAAAACAGAGCGAAAAACGAGCTAAGTGGGCAAAGGAACACATTAAATGGTCAGAAAATCAATGGAAGCAAGTAATCTGGAGCGATGAGAGTAAAATATCGCTCTTTGGTAGTGATGGTAGAAAATAAGTGAGACGTGGAGTAGGTGAAGCACTTCACCCTTATTGCATTGATTGCATTGAAGCAACTGCAAAAAACCCAACAAATGTCATGATTTGGGCATGTATGTCTGCAGATGGTGTGGGCCGAATTCAAGTGATTGATGGCATCCTGAATTCCAAAAAATACATCGAAACTGCCCAGAAACCAAAATTGATACCTTCCATCAGGGATCTCTTCCCCAACAAAGCACCATTCATTTCTCAGCAGGATTCAGCTCCATACCACAAAGCAAAAGTATGCAAAGCATGGTTTCAAAATAAAGGTATAGATATATTACCATGGCCAGGAAACAGCCCCGATCTCAATCCAATTGAAAATTTGTGGTGACGTTTGAAAATTCTTGTACGCAAAAAACGTCCATCCAGTAAAAGACAACTTATTGAAGCTATAATTGATTCTTGGCAACATGTGATTACGAAAGATGAACTCCAAACACTCGTTCACTCGATGAAAAGACACTGTGAAGCTGTCTTAAAAAATAAGGGTTACCCTACTAAGTATTGATTGTGTAAGTATCACTTTAAAAAAATGCAAATCTAAGATAGATCTTACTATTAGTTGCGTAACTTTTTTTGTAATACAGATATTGTAATGCTGTATTTTATTAAATTCTACATTAAATTACCCACAATTTGATACATAAACGTTTGTATTTAAGTGAAAATTAATATACTCTACAAGCACACAAAGTTGAAAAACATGACACTTTCAAAAAATGTCCGCACTTTTGGCCACCACTGTATATATATATATATATAAAACTAAACTACACTAAACTACCCATAGAAGGCCAAGGCCTACTGTGCCCATCTCAGTTTTCTTGACCTTGGACTCTGGGGTGCAGGAGCAGATGTTCCGGTCAGGTGGTCAGCCGAACGTGGATCCTCGGTACTCATTTATCGACCCACTGAAGGGATGAAAGGCTGAGTCAACCTTGCCCGATATATATATAATACAATTTATTTACACCTTGAAGTATAATCGGGTGCCTGTCTGCATTTCCAATCGATCTATTGAGCTTAATTTTATTGAGTTTTTTTATTTATTGAGTTTAATGTTCATAGAGTTTATCTTTATTATTTTTTCTCATCGATATTCTTAAAATTTTTTTTTCATTCATGGATAGATTTTTGCTCTCCCTCTTTATGCACACACTAGCTTAATACTCGAACCTGAAGTTTTCTAAATTCACCTGAAAAATTCTGTTTCCTTTCTTATAATTTGTGCACTTTTACTTCGAATTTTCAGAGTTCAGTATATATTCTCATCTGACCTAGTGTTGGTTTCTTTTGTTTTTTCTATGGGCAGTCGAGGGCATGGTTGTTTGCGGTAATTTACCTTCTTCTAATTTTCTAATTTACTTCTAATTTCTCACTCTTTTTTTTTAATCATATTTATTCTTTTTTTTAATGTTACTTGTGACATCAAGTCAATGAAATGAAAATATCGAGAGAGATAAATTTTCCTACAACTTGTAAATAATCATGATTTAAGGCGAAAAAAAGTGAAAAATGTACTTAAAATAGCAATAGCTTACAAACAATTAAAAATTAAAAAAAAAAAAGTCTCACGTTTCGTATATAAATGACAATGGCCACTTTCAGCGCGTCAAATTTCAACTCTGTAATTGAATTTCTGCCCACTGCAGTGTAGTTCATATGGTTATTTCTTACTATAAGTTTAACAGTTAATTCTAGCTTCATGGAGGACTTTTTGATGGTACTAAACCGCATTTGCGTTACACAGAAAAGAAAACTTCGAATATCTCTCACAGTCACCCCGACGGCAAGGATATTCTTACTCATGGTCCGTCTATTACTAAGGATATTTTACATCAATACTGTGGTCGGTGTGAGCCGGAAAGTATAATTCGTATTGACCAGCCACCTCCGGAACCTGAACCTAGCTTACCTACTTGGAAGGTGAACTCTCTATTCTCTGAGCCGCTCACTTCTAACGATAACAACTGTTACGATTAATTCTATGTTGTAATACAGTACACAGAGTGTGTTATTTTATTTTATTATTTTTATTTTAAAGGCCTCTTGTATCGCTGAAGTAAGACAAGATATTAAAATTTAAAGAAAAGGGAAAAAACAAGCTATGTGTTGTGTTAAAAGAAATTATAGTTGTTGTTTGTTAACAGAGTTATATGATTAATTGAGATTCACTATTTAAAATTGCTTTTGTAAAAATAATTTTTAGGTCTCTTTATTATAATAGCCCAATGTTACGAGTGCTTTATCGCTTAGGAACTGTCAGTGAGTTATTATTATAATTTTTTTTTGACGCTGTTTAAGTTTGGCGTAGTATAGTCGATTTCGGCTCTTGAGTTTTTAAATGCTCTAATTCAATTCACTCTTTTTGCGTTTCACCTTGTAATGAAAAGAAGGAAAATTTCCAAATCTATGACAGTTTTATAGATGAAATGAATTTTTTTTCTCTCCCTATTGCAATATTTAACCCTTTATAACTATAAACAGTTAACGACCTGCATTTTTTTATTTTTTTAAATGGAAGGAAAAAGTTATCGTTTGAATTCCACGTTCTATCTTTTATCACGCTTGAATGAGGAAATGCATCTTGTACTCTTGTATAACATCAGATTTTATAACAACTTCTTATCTTTATTTACACCCTTGTTTTCAGTTGCTAAGATAAGTTCATAGACATTAGTCACTGTTTATTTTTTATGTCGTGTTTAGATGTTTTGAAGTTGTTTGAAAAACCAATTGAAGAAAAACAGAAGGAGTTATAGAAAGATAATTTTATGTGTACTGATTACAGGGTTACGGCTGTCATTAAAAAATTTAATATTTTTTTAAATTTACACTAACATTAAAAGATATTTAATTTTTTACGATGTATTCCGACATTAATGTTGAAAGACATGGCTTTAAAAAATTTCTCTGAAATAAATGGAAATTTTTTTTAAATAAATTAAATTCAGTGGTAACCACAAATGTATTAAAGTATCAAGTTTTATCTCTTTTTCAGTTACCAATTTTTAAAACTTTTAAGGCCCGTGAGAATCACGTGCTTTAAGAAACAAGATATTTATTTTTACCTAATTTAAAAATTATTCGCAAAATTCGTTAACAGATTGCACAGATAATAAGAAACATTACAAACAGTGTTTTTACCCATTGGCAATATGGTTCTTGGTTTGGATTTGCACGCTATTCAATTGTGTTCAAGAGTAATAGTAAGCAGTGCACATGTGTCGTCATTGCATGCGTTGCTATGGCGACCGGTGCTCTTTTTCTTTTCACTAGCAGGCAATTTAGTTTAATAATAATTTAAAGTATTTTTATATTCTTTTTATTATTAATGTATAATTACTGGCTTCATGGTGATTTCAGTATAAATATGAATGCTGAAAAAGAAAAAGTATTTTGTGACGTCTTGAAACACGTACATAGGCAGGATTGGAAAACCAATCCGACGACAAACATTAATTGAGAGTGTTTTTGCAACCCGATGTTACGATGAGAAAGTGGAATAATTTTGTTTGAATTTGCATTTTATGCTGAGTGAAAATGGTGCAATTTAATGTATTGGAAGAATTATGAATTATTTTATTCCAACTTAAAAAAAGAAAAATAATATTCAGATTTAAATATCTAATCTCTAAGCTGAATTCTTTTAAAAAAGATATAATCTAAATGCCACGTGTATAAGAGAATGGTTGTAATAAAATAATTTTGTTGAAACATCCATTGTGTGTTGACCAAAGATGAAACGATTTAAATGTGATCGCAAATACACTTATCATTAATTTTACCTCTTTCTACATTTGAAAGGTATTGCATCAAACCTATTTGTACAATTTCTCAACTAGTTGGAAACTAATAAAACGTAATTAGAAAATGTTCCTTTTCCAGGAATATAATTTTTATCTTTACAGAAAATCACCGATCGGAAGTGGATTAATCTGCAGATAACTGCATTCAATCACAAAACGTGGATTTTGTCCACATGCTTTAAATACTATAGTTATCATGAGAAAACGTTGACAATACACGTGTTTTTCGATGACGTATGTTTTAAATAATGAAACGAAAAGTGTTTGATATGTGGGTATTAGTTTACGTTTGATTTAGCCTGGTATTATTCTGATTTCGTGAGTGTATGCTGCATATTTACGTAATCGAGAATAATATTTGTTACCTTACCAGAATTTAAGGGTGAAGTGATTGTGTGCGAAGTTGGACTTTCACTAGTTTATTACACAAGACAAGAAAAGAGGTATTCTTTCATTTGTTATTTATGTTTTCTTTTATTTAGGTTCAATTATTTGTATGCTAAGTTGGAAATAAATAATGTAGTTTACTTTTTTTTTATTTCAAAATAAAGTTGTTTTGATATGTCATTTTGTGAAGTACTGAGGTTCAGTCCGCAATGGCGGCTTGAAGTCTATCCAATTTCAGTTCAGTGGTTACCGACTTGTCTGGTAAATAAAGGCTGTATTGCGCACAATGGTGGCCGCATTGCCATAATCACTGGCCCACAACGAGCTATTGCAGGAATTTTTTAATTTTTTCTAAAATCATTTGGAATTAAAAGTAGCCTACACAAGACAAATTTTAATTATAAGTTTTTATGTAGTTATCAGGGGTAAAAATGCCTTCTCTTCATAATTATTGAAAATGGAAAAGGGGGAATTAAGCTGCTTTTAAATTAATAGTTATTTCTGCTGTATGAATAGAATAAGTCAAATATACGATTCTTTGTAATGGTATAAATTTTAATATTTTTCGAAGATAATTTTACTTTCATCTTCGATGTAATTGCCCGATACTATGATTCTATTACCTCTTCTGCACGCCACTGGAAAAATGCTTCATTTTCACCGTTATTAAGTGAGCAGCAAATTTTCACGATATAGTGATTCAAAATGCTGATATAATGGTTCAACATTGAACTGAATTTCCTGCACTTATTTTAAAGGCATGTTTTAATCTGCCCAATCAACGAACTTAAATATCCAATAATATCAGAGTTACTAAAAACTTGAAAAGCATGTAAAAGAATACGATTTTAAGATTATTAATGTAATTTACTCGTAAGCTTCAAATTGTGAATTCTTCGATTGTTTCTAAACAATCACACAGATTGTAACACAGATTTCAAACAGATTGTTTCTAAACAACACAGAAAAATAAAATTTCAGAAATATGATTTTTTTTATTTACTTGTTTTTTTTGGGGGTGATAACGCAAATGATAAAAATGTAGTTATCTTGCAATATTTTTCTAAATATAGCCATCTCCTATAGTTTGCGAATTATTATTTATCCGAATTCATGAAAACAAAAATATTGCGAGAAAGTCTGTCTTTGTATCTAATTTCGTAACTTAATAACTAGCACCAACTGGCAGATACAAGTTGCGTACCTGCTAACTCTTAGCAGATGATTTTATTTTCATATTTAAAGTGGTAGTAAGTATATGCTATTTTTTCTTTTATAAACTTAATTTTTAGATTATTTCGGTCACCACTATTCTTACAAAAATTAAGCACATATATTAATATGCGTTACTATCATGGTTGTTAACTTAAGTTTTCTCAAATACAACGTATTTGTTTGCTTAAAATTGAAGTTTTAATTCCATTTTAATACCACTGGGAAAAATGATAATGGAAGGGATTAAAAGTTGGCAGGTATGAAGTTGCATACTTCGAAGCAATTAGATGTCAAACGTTAATTAGGGTAATTAGTTGTCTTTTTTATTGTTTATTGTACAGAATGTGTTTTAATGTCACTTAATGAATTTTTTTTGCTGTAAAAAAGATTATGAGTTTGCCATTTAAATTAAGGTGTGTACAGAAATGCATAGTTCCGTCTTCCTATCTATTTATATTGTATTTTTTCTTCTTTTAAGTGATAAGAACAGAGATAATCTTAAAAATTGTATGGTTAAGGAACCCATTATAAATGTTTACCGTCTGTTGAAAAACGTTATTTCTCCCCAAGTTTAATTTTACTTTCTTTTTCTAATTGATGTCTATCAATATTTTACTATCATTATGTTACGAATTAGTAAAAATCAGAGGATTGTATTCAAATGCCCATTAAGACGAAGGGATTGGTGCATATTTTAAGTTTCAGATGTCAAAAAGTTCATGTTTTTTATTCTAAAGAATACAATACAGATATTTCTGGCACTCGGTTTCTGTCCAATTTCTATTCATGAATCTATAATTTATTTATTTATTGTTTTGTTAATGCCTTAATTAGATACTTTCAAGTGATGTCACATGTCGACAAACATTCGAGAGACGTTTCTTGCAGGTATCTAATAAAATCTGATCGGAAAATTAATTCAGTGATTCTAACCCAAGCTGTTACGTTAACACACCATGCACAACCATGTGTGTTTTTGCACAACGCCGTGACAAGAGTCCAATCTACTTACAAAATAAATAATATTTATTAAAAAATATAGCACTATTAAAAAATTTTGTTTTCAGTAATAAATAATGTTTTTGCAAAATAATTGGCATTTAATCATAATTTGTGTTAATTTCCAACAACTATTTTCCGTAGTGAGTTGCGATACTTTCTAATTCAATTTTTTGCGAAAGATACGAGTGAAAAAGGTGTGTTGTTTCATTGTTTTCTTTACTTGCTATCTATGCCTGTATTTTTTTATCCGTATTTTTTTTATATTTGTATCTTTCCACGTAATATGTTTCGTTAAGTCAGGCAATTGTTTTGAAGAAATGTTGATTTATAATTTCAATAATAAGTTAAATTGTTTCAGAAATGAAATTTATTTCTTCTGATACGAAAATCAGGGACGCGTTTAAAATTGTAAAATTCTGATTCATTAGCATAAGTTCGTGAACAAATTTTTATTATTGAAACACTTTTACATGTTATTTAAATTGTAAAGGAATACATTTTCTTTAACTGTTATTAGAATAAAATTTTTACGAGATTCTAAAATTTTCCAAATTTTAAACATGAAATTACAATCATTAAAGAAATTCTGTAAAATAAGAAAAAAAAAACATAATAAAAAAATAAGAAAATAGGAGAATTAAGAACCTCACAGAATTATGCTAATGAATCAGAGTTTTACCATTTTCAACGCGTCTTTGATTTTTGTTACTTAAGAAACAAATTTCATTATTGAAACGTTGTTACCTGTTATTGAAATAGCATAAAAACATCTTTTCTACTATAGCCAGAATAAAACTGTATAAAATTTTAAAACTTTACAAATTTTAAACACGAAATTGCAATCAATTAAAAAAATTCTGCAAAAGAAAACGAATATAATGAAAAAATCAGAAAATATGTGGATTAAAAAACTTCTAAAAGACTTATGAAATTCTTATTCATTGGCATAAGTCTGTGAACAAATCAAAGACGAGTTCATTATTGAAACACTTTTACCTATTATTGAAATAGTTAAGAAAAAAATTTTCAACTATGACCAGAAAATGTTTTTGAAAAATTCTTTCACTTTACAAATTTTAAGCACGAAATTACAATTAATAAAAAAAAAATTCTCTAAACGAAAAAAAGTAGAATAAATTTTAAAATTTTGAGAACTTTATTTTTTCAATAGTTGAAAAAATGCTTCTTTACTATTTTAACTTTACTATTTATGTTTCAAATAAGGAAATATGTTTCTTGAGTACTGAAAATCAAAGACGCGTTGAAAATGGTAAAATTCTGATTCATTATAATAAATCTGTGAGGTTCTTGATCATTACATTTTCTTATTTTTTTATTCTACTAATTTTTGTTTAAAATTTTTTTTTTATTAATTGTAATTTTGTGTTTGAAATTTGTAAAATTTTATTCTGGTAATAGTTGAAAAAATGTTATTTTTTTACTATTTTAATATCATGTAAAAGTTTTTCAATAATACAATTTGTTTCTTAAGTAACGGAAATCGAAGACTAATTTCAAATGGTAAAATTCTGAATCATTAACATAAATCTGTGAGGTTCTTAATTTTAATAATTTCTTATTTTTTACTCTTTTTTTTTGTTTACAGATTTTTTTAATAGTTGTAATTTTGTATTTAAAATTTGTAAAATTTTAGAATTTTGTAAAATTTTATTCTGGTTGTTAAAAAAATTTACCATTACTAATTCAATGAAAGGTAAAATGAAATTGCTTCAATAATGAAATTTGTTTCTAAGGTAAGGAATATCAAAAGCGCAACGAAAATTATAATATTCTGATTCATTAGCATAAATAAGTCTGTGAAGTTCTTAATTCTTCTTTTTTTTTATTTTTTTATTTCACTCTTTTTGTTCACAGAATCTGCAGCAAATATCCTTCAGCACGACTGCTGGCTCTGCAGATCACCAAAGCATCTGCAGATCATTTTTCATCTCTTAAAAAACACATATTCATCTCTTAAAAAACACCACTTAAAATTATTTCTCATCTCTAATTTTTTTAAAAAAAGTATTACTGATTAGTAAAAAAAGTTACTTTAAAAAAAATTACTTACTAAGGGAAGAAAATAATGAAATTTTTTTTAATTCCTAAACTTACTCAATATCTCTGCATATGAAGCAAAAGAAAAGTGACGACTTAAGACAAGAAAAAATTAATAAATAAATTCTTGATATCTTGTATTAATTATATCTTCAATAACAAATAATATTTTTGCAAAATAATAGGCATTTCATAATAGTTTTTGTTAATTTCCTGTAACCATTTCCCGCAGTGAATTGCGATAAATTATGTTTCATTTCTTTGCCGAATCTGGGGGTGAAAAAGGTGTGTTGTTTCATTGCTTTCTTTCATTACTTTCTATCTATGCCCATATTTTTTAGATCTATAATTTTTATGCCTGTATCTTTTCGTGTAATATGCTTCGTTTATTCTAGTAATAATTGGGAAAGAATGTTTATTTATGATTTTAATAACAAGTAAAAGTGCTTCAAAACTGAAATTTATTTCTTCTGATACGAAAATCAGAGGCGCGTTTAAAATTGTAAAATTCTGAGTCATAAGTTAGTGCTCTCTTAATTCTCTTTTTATTTATTTTTTATTTTTTAGTCTACACTTTTCTGTTTACAGAAATTTTTTATTAGTTATAATTTTGTGATGAAAATTTTTAAAGTTTTAAAATTTTGTTCTGGTTATAGTTGAAAAGATGTTTCTTTACTATTTCAATAACAGGTAACTGTGAATAATGAAATTCGTTTTTTAAGTAACAAAAATCAAAGAGTCGTTGAAAATTGTAAAATTCTGATTTATCAGCATAAGTCTGGGATGTTCTTAATTTTCATAGTTTTTATTCTACTTTTTCTTTTTTTTTCTTTACAGAATTGTTTTATTGATTGTAATTTCGTGTTTTAAATTTATAAAATTTTTGAATTTTGTAAAATTTTATCCTGTTAAAAAAATTGCTATTTCTGTATCAGGTCAAAGTATTTCAATTTCAGTAATGAAATTTATTCCTTCTGATACGAAAATCAGAATCGCGTTTGAAATTGTTAAATTCTTTTTCATAAGTTTGTGAGGTTCTTAATTCTTCTTGATTTTTTTTATTTATTTCGCTTTGTGTTCACAGATATTTCCTTTGTCATCGTAATCACGAGTTAAAAAATTGTTAAACTCTGATTCATCCGTCTGTGGGGGTTTCTCTTATTTTTTTTAATACTATTTAATATATTTTTTCTTTTTTTGTATTGTTTTTTTATTATTTTGTCTACTTTTAATATTATTTTAAACTCTAAATCCTGAATCATCAGTCTTTGAGGCTTCTATTATATTTTATTATTATTATTTTTTACCTGTGAGGTTTCTCATATTTAGCCCCCCCTCCCTTTTTTTTATTTTAAATCTCGCTTAATTTATTTTGCTCTTTTGGTGTACTCTTTATCTTTTATTTATTGTAAAATTCATTTTTTTTCTTTTTAACTTTATTCTTTCAATGTGAACGATGCTCACAGGTGAGAATATGCACTTTATTGTACGTTTCTCTCATAAAGCAATCAAATATCACGTTTCCAGGCAGCGTATGAATCATTAATTTTAACTTATTTTCTGAACAGCTGTTATTCTTTGTCATTTGCAAATATAGCTATCATTTGCTAACAAGATTTAAATAAATAAACTCGATATCTGTTCAAATCTAGCTTGAATAGGAGAAATCAAGTTTTGAATAATTCATATTCGTTTCACTTATTTATTCGAAATAATATAACGTCTTATGCTGAAAAGTCTGCCAATAATTTTTAAAAATTAGTAGCTGTTTACACAGAGGTTTGCTTTCATAAAATGCCTCCCGCTTTTTATGGTGAGTTTAGTATCGCATCGTATTTGAGGACCTTTTTATTGGCATCTTTCAGTAATATTTATTCTGTAAGTGATAATGATTTATTTTATTAATGAATGTAAATAATGAATTTAAAGATGTAAGTTATGACTTATTTTAAATTCTTAATTAGTTTTATTTAAAAATCTTTTTTTTAAAAAATAAGAAAAAAAAATTATAAAAGTCTTGAGCGTTTATAAATATTGTAATTTCTTCATGAACTTAACCGACTGATATTGTTTGTGGCGCCTTAAGTTGCCTTTCATCTCCTGTTTTTCTTACTGAAAATCAATTGTCATTCTCGTTATTCCATCAATTAGAAAATTTTGTGTAAAGGAGAAATTTCTGTATAAACTTGACCAAATTTCAATATATTTTCATTTCAAGTATATTTTACTCTGTGAATGGACGAAATTTGCTAATCGCCCTTTTTTCGCGAATTAATATTTAACACGAAAAAACTGACTCGTCATCTACTGAACTTGACTTCTGGATGTGAGAAAAAAATAAATTTTAAAAGAGTTAAGTTGCCAAAAAAATTAAATAACAGTGAGTGTAAAACTAACAAAACCCGTAAGTAGCCGAGAGAGAAAATCAATGAAGGTAGCATTTTCTTGTGCTGTAGAGTGGGGGTGAGGAGCTTATATTGTAAATTAGAGAATCAACATTTATATGAATGAAATAAGTTTCGAGAGCATCATGATAATCTGATGTGACTGGAGGGGAAAAAATGTGGACATTATCGAAATTAAATTAATATCCAAGGTTCTAACAATGTGCGGCAATTGAGATTCTTGATGACCGGTCATATGTATCGTGTTATTTTAATCTAAATTTCAAAGGGCGTATGGTTTGCTCAGTTTAGTCAAGGTAGCTTTGGTTAAGTAAGTCCCCCAGCGATTTTCGATACTAATTAGGGACTTACGGGATTTAAATTTAATTTTATTAAAAAGCTTGGAAATGATTTTAAAACTAAAACAGTGTAGCATAATAGCTGTTTTTTATTGCTAACGTAGGAGAAAAACACTACATTTGTTTATACGAATCCAAAGGCGCTGGTTATCTATTGCGAATTGACGACAAATGTAGTAAGTAATGGTTGTGAAATGTTTAATTATTAAATATATACATATTTACAAGTAGCTTACATCATAGTAAGCTCTAATTAACAATCTAGCAGCCACGACTGGCTAGCAGGAGAATTAATGTTCAGCTGACTAATTAAAGCGTTCCTCGGGAGAGGGCGCTGTTGTACTAACAGAAATATGAAATGAAAGTTCCAAGTAAGACCGAACATTCCAGCCTTCATTAAAATATACATATTTCAAATATTAAAATACAAATTGAAATTAAAAGTTACAACTACTGCACAAACGAACATGATAAATAAAGCAGTACTAAAAGTAGAAAGATTCAATGTGAATGCATGAATAAATGCGATTATATGACTGCAATAATTTTTAATAGCCAAAATAAATGTTTACAAAAATCGTAAAAAGCAGAATAATTCATTTATTAACTTCGTTAAGTTAAATACTTAGTTTATGAATTGATCTTTTAATAATACTCTTAAAGTTAACACGATCTTGATTTTCATTTCCTGGTACAACATTCAACTTTTCCTAATATCTAGTTTCAAACTGGAAGATTATTTTCCTTAATAAGAACCGTAGTACCTGGTACTACATTATTTTTACTAAATTGTCTCTTGGTACTTTCACGCAATTGAGATAAATAATCACGTTGCCAACGTGTCCATATAATTTGAGTCATCTAATGACTCTTTCCCATCTTGGCAATCTATTGTTTGGTTGTTGGGTAATTTCTAGTACTACGGGGGTTGATATTGGTCCATCTATTAAAAATGTCCAGGTGTTAAAGCATTAAGGTTAGTTGAAAGCCGTGTAATTGGTCTTGAACCTAAAATCCCCCCGATTTGGGTTTCTAGAGTCAAAAATTAATCTAAAGTAAGTTTAGAATTACCAACAGTTTTTTTCAAATGAGTTTTAAAGGACTTAACTGCGGCTTAACACAGACCACCAAAGTGAAGTGTTCTTGGGAGTATGTACTTCCATTCGACCTCTTCTTCTTGTAGGTAATCAATTAAATGTTTTTCGGGAAAATTAGCAAATTAAGAAATCTTTTTAACTCATTGCGAGCTCCACAAAAATTAGTTGCGTTATCACTCATTATTAACGAACATTTTTCTCTTTTGTCGAAAAATCTTTTTAGAGTAGAAATTAAAGCTTCGGTTGATAAATTAAAAACAACTACTAAAATGCACTGCTTTAGTGAAAAGGCACAAAAACACAGCGACATAAATTTTTTGAAAATTTCCTTGTCGTTGACTTTTTTTGCTTAATCAAAAATGGTCCATTAAACCCTATTGGAAAAAATTATTGATATGTACCGGATTTTGAAACACAGATATCAGATTCATCCCGGTATCATACTGGACCCGGTGTTTCATAAGCCGATATCAAATTCGTTCCGGTATGATACCAGACCCAGTATGATACCGGAATCGATGTTTCATATGCCGGTATCATATTGGCTCCGTTATGATATCAGATCTATTTATTATACAAGAGTCAGTATTTCATAAACCAGTATCATATACTGGCTCCAGTATGATACAAAATTTATTTTCACACTGGAACTGGTGTTTCACAAACTAGCAGTATACTGGATACAGTACTTCAGAAGCACATTATACTGAATCCAGAATTATATCAAAATCAGTGCTTCATAGACCTGTATCATAATAGTTAGAGAGCACAGTACTAAATCTGCTACTATAGCAACTGCAGCCTTATACTGGAACTATTATAAACTATATTGATTAAATATGCATAATGTAGTTATATTTACGGAAAACAGGATTTGCCAGAAAAATTTAACTGAGAGTATGAAATAAAAAAAATTAAAAAAATTTCATTTTATTCAGAGGGTTCTAATATTAAAGATTGCGTTAAATTTTTTTTTTCTTCTGTTTTGTCAAATCCATTATTTTGTCGGAAAGCATCTTCCTGACTGCAGTATAGCTGAAGACAGTTTAATCGCTTCTTCATGACACGTTAAAAACTACGCGAAACTTAGTAAAAAATTTTTGTGGGCGGTAAACTCTATGGTAAAGCAAACGGTAACAATTACTAGCCTCATTTGATTTTGAAACTAACTCCATGTAGTTTAGATCTTCATAATCTTTCAGAAAATCAGTATAAAGCTGTTGCAGTTTCGATTTCCGTGATAATCTATTCCAAAGTTGACTTTGCCTTTTTTCTGCTAAAACTCTAGAGTCTACTTAACCTTGTTCATTGTCTAAAGGCATTGTTACTACATAATGACCATCTAAATTTCTATAATGAGTATTTTTGTAATGTTCCTAGCAAAATTCTCCCTTACTACTAAGAGAAGAGAAGTTATCGATATTCTCGATTTCTCAAAATTTTCTCAATGTCCTCGCCGTTTGTTATTAAACCGCAAAGTTGAATAGTGGAGGGTATATATTTTATTCCATTTGCAATGTATCTTAGAACCATCTCTTGGAATAAACGTTTTTGTGTATTGCAACGAACTTGACCTGGTTTTAATAAATCATGAATACATTCGGAACCTAATAATAAGTCGATTTTTCATGAATACCAAGAAATAGGAGAAGGTAATTTTAGTCCCTTAACATTTATATGCGTTGTTGGTGTCATAACTCCGAAGCGAAGTCCCCTTTCTTATTCGAAATAGTAGAGGAAATCTTATGATTTAATATGATAAATGTTCCATTAATGCCAGAAACTGGAGTTAATCTTTTTGAGATCTAATTGTTTTGCATAATAAGACGATATAAAATTTTTCATAGACCCACCATTAATCAAAGCGCATGCTTCAATAAAATTATTTGTATTTCGAATCCATAAATTAGCTATAGATAAAACCACAGCATTATTTGCAGATGCCAAGCAATTAAGCGAAATCATTGTGCCGATGACTCATTTATTTCTCGAAAAATTAGATTCAGATTCACTTTGATAAGGATTACTAATGTTATTGGGATTAGTGACGTCAGTTAACTCAAAAGTATCTGGTTTATGCCACGTGGAGCATAAAGATTTCGATTTGCATTTGCTTAGCAAATGATTCCTATTACTATATTTCAAACATAATTTTTTTCTTTGGCGATTTTATTTAAGTTCATTTCAAAATAGGAATTACATTTACAAATTAGGTGTTGTAGTGTACAAATTACACAAGGTTTATTACAATTTGAATTCGCGAATGAGTTTTTTGTTTTTGATTGTGTCTAATTAGATAAAATATCATTTGAATTCAGCATTAAGTTTTGGGTTTATATGAATGTTTCTTGTTTTATTTTCTGAAAACTGACATCGCTTTTTTAAAAAAAAATCAATTAAATTATAACATTCGGGTAATTCAGAAGTCGTTAAGGACATTTCAAAGAGTTTCGAGTCTCCTTGTCAATTTTTTGAAGAACAATGTATATTAGAAATATTAGATAAACTGTTCTAATGGTAATTCTAATGATTTTGAAGCTCTTATATTCTTATAACTATGTGCAATTAATTGCGTTATTCAAAGGTATATTCATACTTTTTTTTCTAGATTTAAAATTGAATTAATATGACTGTTGACAAGCAATCGTTTAGGACCATATCGTTCTTCAAGTGCTCTCTTTGAATCTGTTTCGCCTTATCGTGATCTGTTGAGCAAACTATAATCGCCCAGGTGCCAAATAGATTCTAAGCTTGCAATATTTAAAAATTTTCTTTTTTTGCAATTAGGGGGATTAGAATTAACATGGAAGGGGCGCAATGTTTACGATGAACAGAGGTGGAAATATGACCGGAGTGTTAATTTACAAAATCATCTAAAAAAGGTAGAGTAAAATTAATTCCCGCGTATATATAGGTTTTTATTTATTTATTTTTTATTCTAGTATTTTGATATGAAAAAAGCAAGGGTACCTGACTGAGATGCAATTCTTCAAAAAATAAGTACTGAAATAATTTTCTTTCATTATTTACCCTTTGTTATGGGCTCATGATCTTAAAGTATACAAAAGAGACACCCGTTAGATAACATCTTCTAAGCAAACAATTTTTATAAAGTGCTATTATTACGGGAAGTCAAGTAAACTTCTTGGTTTTTAGATGCTGAAAATAGACGTTACAAGAATTTGCTTGGCATTTTCGAAAATTTCTTATAATGAAAGAATTTCTTTTAAGTATAATTTTTTTAAAAAATATTTGAAACTTTGGTTCGCATGATTTCTTAAAAACTATCGAACGCACAATTTATTATAGAGGCTTATATTATTCTTTTTAGTAGCTTATACATCAATGTTTAAATAATATCTATAAAATTAAAATATTTTTCATATTCAGAACAGTTTCTTTTATTAAAAAATATCAGTTTATTTAGTTTTATACATTTTTAAAAACATTAATTTTTGAAATAAAGTTGAAAAAAGATGTATTATTTATTGTTGTAACATTTAAGACCTACTATATAATTGAAATTGAAAACAAACTTGGTTCCTTTTTTTTATACTTACCGCATTCTGTTTGTTTTTAAATTTTCAAAAACATTTTTCCTTGTTCATTCTTATATTTACCGTATTGTAATATTCAAGCAAAAACTAATACTTCTAATATATATTTTCATAATCTTAGAACTCAAAATCCAACTTGTTTTTGCTCAAAAGTTGTATAATTTTTGTGTTCTACATGTGCCTTTTCCCAGATTTACTTTAAAGGTCGTGTAATTTCTTTTCGTTTTTATATGTTCTTTTGTTCAAAATATTTTTAATATGCTGAAAAGCTCATTTGGGTAACGAGTAAAGAATTCAAACAACTTGAATGTTTAATATCATTTTATTGGAATTATCCTAACTGACTTAAGAACATTCTCAGAATTCTTTTAAAAAAAAATCCCATTTGAATAGTAATTTTCGAAATAAATAAAATAAAATTTGAACTTAATAAAAACGTTTTAAAAAGCTCGTGACTCAATGTTTGTAATCGCTTCTTCCCTGAAATTCGTCATGAGCTATCGTCAGTAAAGGTAGCGATAATGTATTCTGATTGTATTTTTATCTTGTTTTTATCCCTATTTGTCTGTCATAAAATTCAAAATTGGTTTTAAAAACTGTTTTTTTCCCAAAGAAATTCGTGTATTTGATACTTCCCTATTTGCATGAATTGTATACAGCGGGTATAATTTAGTATCACCCATTGTAATTCGGTTACTTTATATGTAAATCATGCCTTTTATGGGGGGATGAAACAATAATAAGGATTTTTTGTCGTCAACGCACATTAGTGCGTCACTTTTAAAGTTATTACTCTGTGCAAGGATTATTTATTGCGCCTTGTTTCGCGTTATTATTTTAGTCATCTTAAATTAAATTTAATATTAGAAACAACAGAAAGTTATCATACATTATTAAATAAATTAAAGCAAGCATTCCAAAAGCTCATTGATTGTTGGTTCAGCTCCATAATTTCGTGACAGTGAGAATAAGTCAGCATTGCTCGGCCGCTTAAGTTAAGGTGTCGCACATATCGATAGTTCGAGAGTTGGGGGTAGGGAGATCGATCCTGATGGCTGCCCAAACAACCGGCGTAAAGCCGTGGTGGCTCAGGGGACAGAGCGCACGCCTTCCGATGAGGTGACCTTGTTTCGAATGGCTGATCGCTATGCATTCCGCAACCAGTTCGCACCGACCACAGTGCTGACGTAAAATATCCTCAGTGGTAGGCAGATCATGGATTAGAGCCCTTTTGCCGTCGGGCTCACCGTGTGAGGTTTTCGTGATTTTTCTCTTCGCGTAAAGCAAATGCAAGTAAGTTCCATCAAGAAGTCTTCCACGAAAGCAATTTTCTCCCAATACTTGATCCTGAAGTTCCGTTCTCTTCTTGATTGGGTTCGAAATTTCATGGATACGTAGTTGAACATGGATAGCTCGGCTAAAAATATGGTCGGCTGCTCAACGCAACGACGGTTATAAAACAACCGGCGTGTACACTCAGCAAGTTGCATGTTTAATCTGTCCTGGCTGAAACTCTTCCTCCAAACTTTCACGCAACACCCTCTCGTTGGATGTTGTGTGGAAGTTTGGAGCCACAGAGAGTTTGGGTACCAGTTCAGGCGCTGTCCAAGTCGTCTGACAAGGCTCGCAATTACGTAGCATTCTTACCATGGACGTTTAAAGATATAGCCTTACAAATGAGATTTGGTACTTCGCTAGAATTGGGAGATGATATGTCTGCATTGCGCTCAAGGTTGCCTTTATTTGTCAGAGAAGATAATACTCGTCAATCTGAAGTTGGATAGGCGTCAAGCCTCCAGGAATCGAACCTCAGTTCTTCATGATGGCAGTTCAGTGTCTCAACCATTGAATCATCGCTATTATTAAATTAGTTGAAGTTATTATTAAATTAGAAAATTATTTAGACTGATATTTATAATTGTGAACTAAAACATTACTAGAATAAGTATTATGACAATTATTTAAATTACAATGTATCACAATGTTAATTTATTGCATTCGAATGTTTTGGAACCTGATGTTTGATTCAACTATTGAAAAAGAACACAGAAAATTATCGATTGAAAATATCAAGTTTTTGAAGTATTGTAAAAGGCAATATGCATTGCATTTATGTAAAATTCATGCGTTTCTCTACGAATAATATGCAATTATGAATTATTTAGTTATACTTTTAATCAATGAATTAAAGCCTTGATGAATGAATTAAAGCCCTTATGAATTAAAGCCTTTAATACCTTTTGATTCATATAAATACAAAACCAAATTTTTTTAAATTGCTGAGACCATTAAAAAGAGAATGTTAAGGAATTTAATGTATCTCTTGAATATTGTTTCCTAGTTTATGA
The DNA here is from genome assembly GCF_982258835.1 of Parasteatoda tepidariorum. Classification (NCBI taxonomy): domain Eukaryota; kingdom Metazoa; phylum Arthropoda; class Arachnida; order Araneae; family Theridiidae; genus Parasteatoda; species Parasteatoda tepidariorum. Next base: position 102,925,454 of record NC_141757.1, read on the forward strand.
ATTCACAAAAGAAAAAATAAATCTTCTTGTTATAAGATATCTATGAATGTGCGATTGTGCGCGAGAACTATTGGTGTTTTACGTTTTTTTTTTTTTTTTTTTTATATAAGTTTAGTTCTATTTCAATATTTGTACATAAATATATTTGCTGAAATTAATTTCTTAAACTGATTTTTTTATAAAATATTTGAAAAAAACAACAATTTATAATTCTTAATTGTACAGTGCTTAAAAAAGAAAAGAAAAACGAATCACCTTGAGTAATTTTTGATCTAATGCTCAACAATTATTAAGATTTTCACATACAGATACAATCTTTCGAGGGTGTGATTTTAAATATGCTGACGACAATATTTTAAATTAGTAGGGGAGAGTGGGGTCAATTGTAACATTTTATGCTTAAATATTTTTAACTAACAAAAAATCCAATATATTATTAGTATTAATTAACAGACGAGTAAAATAGACTATCCTCAACTAGAAAAAAAAATAAATCCCTTTATTTTAAATGTTATTGTATTAGTTATTACCCATTTTTTACAGTCGTGCACTTGTTACAATTGTCCCAACTTACGGGGTCAATTGTAACAGTTCGTAAATTCAACTAAAACATAGTTAATTATACATATTATCATAGTTGTGATATATTTTTTTATTGATCAAAATAGTAGTGATATTTTAGGAGTAAAAATAATAATGAGCAGAGACCTAAAGGGTTAAACTTTTAACTTTAAGGGGTTAAAAATTTCAATTTATGCTGTGAAAGGTGACTAATAAAATAATGCACATGCAACATGATATAAATGATATAGGAGTCTATAGGTGGTTCTTAAAGAGTTAAGTAATTTTTTGTAAACATAAGATTATTTATTTTCAGCTGTTACAATCGTCCCTTTACTTATTGTTACAATTGTCCCCAAGACGCCATTTCAGCTTCATTTGTTAAAAACAATGCTAGTTAATTAAAAAAAAACTAATTTTTTTACTGAAATGTTAATTAAGGTGTCCACTTATATATTCGGTTAATAATTTTTATTTGTTTAAACAAAATTACTTTGTTACAATATAATATTCTAATACCAAAAAAGTACTTAAGTAGCGTGAAAACATCTTTTGTGATGTAACTCTTTCAAAAGTACATAAAAATGGTTGCCAGCAGGGGTGCACTTGTAGATTTATTAAATACACCTTGTGCGCCACCTAGGGACCAAATCTAGAACCCGACACTCGAAATTTTTGCTCTGTTACAATCGTACCCTGTTACAATTGACCCCACTCTCCCCTACTCAGACAAAATTATTTTTTCTGAATAAACAACCTAATTTGATGCTTGAACTGCAGCCTTTTTTTCGAAGGCGACGGATTATAATCCACTAAACATAGGAGTAGCCGCAATCTGGGAAAAATGGTCCGGATAGTTTGATCAGGAGATCGGTTGAAAATTTGGACCCTTTTAAGTTATTTTTACTTTTTACGTATTTTGCTCGCCTCGGAGAACTTGAGTGAATCGAAAAATTTTTGCCTATAATTCTAAAATTCGTTTCTTCAAAGATAATTCCATGCAAAAATTGATTTTTAATAATTATTTTTTATTGCTTTATTTAATAAAAGTCGAAAAAATTTTGAATTGCAAGATACACAAATTTTTACATAAATCTAAAGAATGTAATTTTATGTGGCAAATTAAAAAACTTGAACTAAATCGGTCGAAAGTAAACAAAATGTTAAATATGTCTTTTTTTTTCTAATCAATTTCTCAAGACTGATTCGACTGATTATGTTCAAACTTCGTATTTTGTCATATAAAATTACAATCTTTAAAATTATGTGAAGATTTGTATACCTTACAATTCAAATTTTTTTTTAATACTATTATTAAATGAGATGACAGCAAGTAATAAATAATTTAAAAAAAAGCATATTTTTTGCATGATATTATCCTTTGTTAAATGAATTTTATAATTGTGTGCAAAAATCTTTTAATTTGTTAAAAAAAAAGTTCTCGAGATATTGTGAAATACACAAGAAATAAAATTAACATTAATGGGATCCAAACTTTCGATTCGTGACTTTAAGATTTGGACCGAATTTCCTACATTCTAAATTTTGGTGGTCCACAAAAAAGGAGGTTCGTCGAAAAAATCGGAGAAAGTATACGTTTTTTTGTCTGATTTCGTAACTTTATTTAAAATATCGATTGCACTAAAATTAATTAAATTAATTTCGAATAATGAAAATATAAGGTAAATCAATAAATAATCTATTTTTAAATGTTTCAACGTAGTTCCTGTAACTAAAAGCTTTCAACATTATGTTTTCAGATGTGCATACTGTCGAATTATGTAAAGGTAAGGAATAAATAACTATAATGTAATATAATTTTTAAAATTTCAAAGTTAAACGGAAAATTTATAATTTTGAAATTTTTAAGCTTTTCAACTTCATGTTTTTAAATATGCATACCGTAGAAGTATGTAGAGATAAAAAAAAAAAAAAGAAAATAATATCATTGTTTTTTGAGAATTTCAACATGGTGTTTCCTAAACCTAAATTCTTTTCCATTACTTCTCAAATTAAAATGCCCGCATGAGTGATATTTATGAAAATAGGTCGTGCTGGCTTTGTTTGAAGTAAAAGCTTCATTTCACTTACACTTTCACGTTGTTTATCTGTCTGCTTTTTTTTAATGTAAGTTTTGGTTGTAGAAGTATTATTATTTTTTTCTATTTATAGATATCTGAGAAATTAATAAATATTAATTACTTAGCTCATTAATAAATTGCAGTTTTATTTACTTATTATTTCATCATCGTGGGAGATGTCCCAGTTTATTTTTTTAACATACTTAATCCTTTTTAATTTGATGCAGTGATCTAAATCTAAGCTGCTTCAAATTTGTTTTGAATTTTATTAAAATTAATAGTTTCTTGTTCATTCGTTATAAGTTAAAATTACTTTCAATCAAATTAACTGAAACTGTTTCCCTTCTTGTTTTTAACGCACTCGTTAAAAAGTCAGTATGTTTATTTTTCAATTTTTATTTTATCGATATTTTTGTATTAATTTAGTACTCGTAACTAATCTCATGGTTGAGTGGTTATGCATGGCGTGTTAACGATATAGCTGTAAAGCTTGGGTTTATTATAACGCTGAATCAATTTTTGGATAAGATTTAATTGGGTACTTGCAATTTGAGAAGAAGTGAAGTGATCATGCGTAACCATGTGATTTAAATTAAATTTAATTGGATACCTGTAGGCGACGTCACGCGTGTGAGTCAAACCTGATTGGCTTCTGAATCGACAAATGCCATGATTTACCTAGGATGACGTTACCTATAGGTATCCAATTGGATATTTGCAAGCGGCCTTACGCTCATGTGTCATACCTGATTGGAGGATCCATGCGTAACGTCGCTGGCAAGTATTCAATTATCTTTTACACATGAAAATTTTTCGAACTTAAAAATAATTTTCTCTTATGAGGACAAGTAGCTTAAAAAGAAAGTAGCTTAATGAAGAAAGTAGCGAAAGTTGAAATTATATTGTTATAAATGTGTCCTTCGAAGTATTTGTGCAAAAAATAAGAGTGCTTTCGGATAAAACTGTCATTATTTTAAGCTATGTGTACTATCTATCTTTAACTTTAATTATGAAATTTCCCCACAGAATACGGAATTAAAATCAAGCAAGGATTTGTATGCATGTCGCCAAATACAATTTACAAAAAGACAATGGTCCTATTGTAAATTTTACAAAAAACGTGGGAGGATTGCATTTTTATTTATTAGAAAAGTTAATAATTCATTTCTGAAAACGTCACTGTTTTTGAACTTGATGAAAATCAATGAGAAAAGACAATGTCTGAATAATATTAGGCGAAAGCAAGGACGAGAGATCTCTTGGATCGAATGCTTCGGATTCTTGTATTTCAATTCAAGAATGTTTAGGATTTTGCTAATAGTTTACACAATTTTTCATCAAATCAACGCTAGCTGTCCCAAGTTGTGACTTCGTATGCTATTGGATTCTGTTGGAGAGCTTCCCCCACCCTAACCATCCTGCAATACGAAATACTTCGCAGTTTCTAATAATAATATAAAAGAAAAATACCCCCAAATAGTATTCATATTGTATTTTATTGAATTTTCGGGTTTTGATTGACAATTGTAATTTTCTTTAAAATTTAAATTTTTTTTTATTACCAGTGCTCTTAACTGATTAAAAAATATCTGTCAAATAAAAAAAATATAAATATCTGGCAAAAAAAGCTTTTTTGTAGAATCACTAATTAGGCAAGATTTTTCCAACTAAAGGAAAATCTTACAATCTACGAATAATCCCAAAAAAATGCAATGTTGAAATAACTTTTCAAGCTTTAAAAAATTGAATCAAGAACGTTTTTCTTTTCAAATAACTGCGGGTTTTTTTCATGTCCATAATTGGGGTAATTTTCATAATTAGCTTAAGAGGGAGCTGGCTAGAAATTATCTGTCATGAATAACTGTTTCAAATTTACAACAGCTATAAAAATAGCAAATTATTCATTAAAAAACATTACATCATAAGACGACGAAGTTTTCGATAAACAGCCATGATCTCTATATTCAATGTCATATTTTACAATTATATTGCATTTTAAATGCAATTTTTGTTTATATTATATTTTTTTTTATTTAATAATAATTGCATTAGCATTAATTTAATTTTTTTCCAGGTAGAATGGCTAAGCTAAGAAGAGAAATAATTGCCTGTCTTATATCCTTATATACTGGCTTTTGTCTGGTGTTTTATGCTTATTCAACAGTTTCATTCTCACCTCCTGATGGCTCTCTTTCAATAGACAAATCAGATCAAAATTCAATCAGCTCAATTTTCAATCGAAAACTCTTATCTTTTTATGGTAAGTTTTTGTAAAATATTCTCTTCAAAGTAATTTTTCTTTCATTTATTACTACTATTAAGAAATTATAAACAATTATATAATAATTTATTTAAGCAATATATTAAAATTCATAGCAAAGTAATTGAGCTCTGTTACATTTAAAAAAAAAAAATCTCTCCAGTATTGTAAATCTTTCAAGATAATATGTTAAAGGTTGCATATTAAAATTTATAACAAAGTAGTTTGTTGCACTATTTTTTATGTAATAATAATATAACGATTATATAGTAATTTATTTAATTAGATAATAATTCATTTATGCAATATATTAAAATTCATAACAAAATAGTTGAGCTCTGTTTTACCAATTTATAATTAATTATCCATCATTGTAAATATTTCAAGGTATTAGAATAAAGGCTATATATTTAAATTCATAACAAAGTAGTTGATTGAAATCTGTTTTACTGCTTAAAAAAAAAAAATCTATTCAGCATTGTAAATCTTTGAACATCAAGTTATTCCTAAAATGACATTTTTTTTTGGTTGATTCAGTAATATTTTGTAAAAGTTTCACTATAATCTATTTGTTTAGAGTAGAAAATAAGAAGCTCTTTAAGAGAACATTATACTCCAGGACAAACATTTCAGACAGTTCCTTTTCTTAATTCAAGAATCTGTTAAACGGCATTTTGGCACATGTTATGGCACATGTTTCTTGTTTTTTGGTTGATTCAGTAATATTTTGTAAACGTTTCACTATAATCTATTTGTCTAGAGTAGAAAATAAGAAGCTCTTAAGAGAACATTATACTCCAGGACAAACATTTCAGACAGTTCCTTTTCTTAATTCAAGAATCTGTTAAACGGCATTTTGGTGATATTTAAGACAAATTAATTTTAGAATTTTATGTAAACATACTTTAATTCGCTCTTAGTGCTAAAGTATTCTCATCTAATTTCATCCCTGAAAATTTGTTAGAAACATTGTTTATGCCTTTCTGTGTCTTCCAAATTTGTTAATATGTTTTCCCCTTATTAGTTCTTTAATTTGAAGCAAATGTCTCTATTTTAAAATACCTCAATAGGTTGCTTAGGTACTAGTTGACTGATAATTAATATTAGTATCATTTCATAAAATATATTTCTTTTTATCTGTTTCAGATTTTACTGAATCATTATCAGAAAATGAGAATTGCACAAAGCCTGATATTGAACAGTTCCCTCGTCCTTTAATTGATTATCCTACGCGGAGAAATGGAGGACTTGCTGTGCATATTTTTGTGTCCTTATACATGTTTCTTGGACTTGCTATTATTTGTGATGAATATTTTGTGCCTTCTCTTGAAAAAATGTGCAAATGTATGTATTTTTACTAACACAAATTTCTAATGTAGTATGATCGCACATTGTCAAATTTTAGTTGATATACTTTAATGCTGCCTTTCCTTTAAATTATATACCGTAAAGAGGATCCTTAATATGTATGTTTAGAATCCTCATAGAAAAGTAATGCAAAAAAATTTACATATTGAGGATCACAAAGAAATATTTTACCAAAGAAAAAGAATCGCCTTCGAAATATGACAAATTATAGCATAGAAATGTGATTGTAATAAACAATAAGACATATTTGATTGCCGAGGGAAACAGAGTGGAGTTAAAAGGCAATTATTAGAAACACCCTCAAGGTTTAACCTTCAATAAACCTGTTTTAATGTTTATTACATATGCCTTCCTCTGCTATAATTTGTCAGATTTAAAAAGCGTTTTTGTTTTTGTCTTATTTAAGTATTAATGTACCACTTCTAAAGTGTGCACTTTTTTGTTTTCATTTTTGGTAAAGATTATAAAATTGCATAAAGAGGGTCTTTACGAAACACCCTGCATATTTTTTAGCTATCTTTCATACAGTAATATGTTGATTGTCATGCATGCATCTAAATTTATGAGCCTATGGAATGACATGTTTTAATGTCATTGAATATTATTTATTTTAGCTTCTCGTAGGCAATTTATCAACATACTTTTTTTTATTTATCAACTAATTTTTTTAATTATTATATGTTGTTTAATATTTGATTAGCTTTTATATTTTTATCGTAATTGTGTACATTAAGATTTTTATTATTTTGGTTTGTTTGTAATATTATTTCTCTTTTTTCATTGTTTGATTTTATATTCACCTTCTGTTAAAGCGCTCAATATGCAATCAGATGTTGCTGGAGCAACTTTTATGGCTGCTGGTAGTTCAGCTCCAGAACTTGCAACTGCAGTCATTGCGGTCTTTGTTGCCAAAGTAGGTTGGTGTATGATTGGAATATTCTTTCATTAAATCATGTAATCAACTTTTATTCTTTCAAAAATTTCCCTTATTGATCTTAATTTTAGTCATTAGAAATTTTTTCTAACTCTATTAGTTATTTATTTTTAATCATTATTCTAATTTAATGTATGTTTATTATTTTGATAAAAAATCCTTTTTTCAGCTGATGTAAGTTAAACTGCAAAAATTTTAACATTAACATAAGAGTTAAAATTTCAATCATTTTTATCTTATATTGTGAATCTTTATTTCATTGTTATTATTTGCTATAATATTTGAAGATATTTAAAAATTTATATATATTTTTCTTTTTTATATCCAAAATTAGTTTTCAAATTTTGTTTTAAATTTGTGAATTATATTGCATCTGCCTAATTGTAAATTTTTGCATCATAATTGAATTTTTTATGCTTATTTCTTGTAAGCTACTTTGCAATTCATACTTTGTAGCACAGAATTTTTTTTTTCATTTCTTCTATTTGTTTGTTTTACTTTTTAAGAATGCTCACAGTAAACCATTGTTTTAAACTGCAGCAAATTGTATTGTTAGTTTTATTTTAAAAAAAATGGAATCATTCACATTCTTTTTCATGATTAATTTTTATTGAATTGTGATTTTATAATTATTGTAGATTGCATTGAAAGTGTAATAATAAGTGTACTCTTATGTTAATTTTCCTGTTTATTATTGCTATTTCTAAAATATGATTTGAACTTTTAGGATGATATTGGTATTGGAACTGTAGTTGGATCTGCTGTTTTTAATATTGCATTTGTGATAGGTATATGTGGTCTCTTTGCTGGAAAAGTAGGATATATTTCTTTTTCAATTTTTAATATGTGTATTATACCATGTTTTTTTATCACTATTTAAGAGCATCTTTCAATCCATTCATTATGCTAATATTTCTTATAATTTTTAACTATCAACTGTATATCCATTTTATAACTATATTTATGTAACTATATATATCTATTATATAACTATAATTATGTATCTATTTTGTAATTATCAATCCATTATGCGAATATTTCTTATAATTTTAATTACTGTAACCCATTTTTAGTCAAAGGTGTGTAAGCACACCATTTCAATAAATATTTGATTTTAATACTGTGATGCGTATTTTTCACTAATTTTATTTGTATGCTTTTGTCAAGGGAATCTATAAAATAATTTAATTGGAGCTGTTTTCTGTTGAGAAACTTTCAAACTTACTTTGATAATTTCTTAACTTGAAATGGTTAATGACAAATTTGCTTTTTTGTATAATTATATGGATAATTAATGTGTAATTATATTATGTACAGTCAATTCGCTATAACTCGAAGTACGATAACTCGAATATTACTATAACTCGATTTTTTTATGAGGTCCCGACCCTTTTATCCTCAATTTCATGTTAATTATTCTCGATTACTCGAACTTTACTCCCTTTAACTCGATTTTTTTTTGGATCCTTTAAAGCAAAAAAAAAAACCTAGCAGCTGATATCTTGCCCCTTCCTTTGCAACACACACAATGTCTTTCGCACTCTTCATGGAGAAGCTAAAGCTGTCCCTCTTGAAGTATGTGAACAATGGTTAAATGAAACGTTACCAAATTTACTTCAAGGATACAGTTAAAATGATGTTTTCAATATTGATGAAATGGGTTTTTTTTCAAATGTCTTCCAAATAAGACTATGATGTTTAAGGATGAAAACTGCTCAGGGGGTAAAATGAGCAAGGAACGTTTGACTGTCCTAGTTGGAGGAAATGCGTCTGGGACAGAGAAATTGCCCTTAGTTGTTATTGGAAAATACCGAAATCCCCGATGTTTCAAGAATGTAAAAACGTATCCTTTGGATTACAAGTCTAACAAAAAGTTTTGGATGACATCAGTTTTATTTGAAGACTATTTAAGAAAATTGGATCGGAAATTCTTCGCTAAAAAAAGAAAAGTGATACTCTTTATGGATAAATGCACAACGCATAGTGATCTACCTAATTTGAAAGCAGTAAACTTGCAGTTTCTCCCGCCAAACACAACAGCAAAGTTGCAGCCGATGGACCAGGGTATCATAAAGTGCTTCAAACAGTCTTATCGTAAATGGCTTGTCAGAAAAATGATGTTAAATATTGTAAGCATTTAGAAGATTTGTAATTAATAAGCATTAATTAAATAATCCGACAATGTTTTGAAAGTCCAAAACCGAAACTAACGGTAAGTCGAACTTCCGATATGTCGAAGTTTTTCGTCAGTCCTATCAGATTCGAGTTATCGCGAATTCACTGTATAATTAATAATTAAACTATAATTAATTGTATAATTAATGTATAATTATTCCATTTGAGATAAATCTTATGTTTTTATAATGGATTAAAGTTACTAATTCTGTAAATGAAATAAAAATGAAACTAATTTCATAAAAGAACTAGTAATCAACTAAGTGATATGTCCATTGATTTGGCCGATGGTGCATACATACGCAATTTTATTTCTCAAGTAAAATGTTTTTCATGAACATTATTTTTTTGAGTCTTAATAAATGTAATTCATGCATATTCCGAGGAAAATAATGTCACATTTTATTAAATTTCTATGTTGGCCTAAAATGGGTTAATTTACTTCATTGTAACTATTTGCCTGAAATGTAATGATCCAATGTAGTTATATAATGCATCGTTTTGTAATTATTTCATGCATTGTATACTTCTAAGTGACTGGAGTAAAACCACAAATGGTACATAATATTTTATACGTAGATGCATTTTTGTGCTATATGGTGCATCTTCATCAGCAGGAAATCATGTGGCATCAAAACTTGTCTTGGTTTTAATGAATGTAATAATTGCGATTTTATCATTGTTTTTACTTAATCATATACCATCTCAGTTCTAAATTATTTGATTGTTTATAATAAATGCTAAATTTAATTGAATATTTTACTTATTATATCTATTTAGCTTAATGTTCTTCAAGATTTTTTCCATGTCAATTACAACAATGCAGCCATAATGTGCCAGAATACAGATTTCTGTTTCATAAGTTAAATAGACAGATGCCTCTTTTGATTGTGAAAAAGTTTTCTGAAGTTTAAAAAGCTCAGTATTTGATTCTATCAAATCACTCGCTTTTAATCAGAGTTAAAATTTTACAATAATAATAAAATTGTTTAGAAAAGTGTTTTGTTGTCTCTCAAAACAAAAAGAAAAGAAAAAAAATTAAGTTGAAAAAATTTGTCACTGGTCGAATTTCCACTTTCTGTCCTATATTTGTTGTTCTATATGTTATAAATTGTTAAAAATTAAATAAGTGTTATAAATTCTTATGAAATTTTAGGGTGATTTTTACTAATAAGTTCTTGCCGTAGTATTTTGATTTTTAAAAGTGAATTAAGTAATAGCTGTATAATTTTCATATTTGATGAAAACTACTATCTATAAAAGAATATCAATATTAAAGAATTTACTCGAAAAATTATTAATTGTTTTCATTTTTGTTGGCAGCCGTGGAAAGAGGCAAACTATTTTGCTTCATATAATGAACTTGAGGCAGTTTAATTAAAAATAATAAATACTGTATTTTTTTCACCATAAAATTTTATATATTTCATAATTATTCAAAGTTCACCGTAAAAAATGATATATTTTATGATGATTTTTTTTGTTTCTGATTATCTTTTAGCTACACATAAATTGATTTTTTTTAACACATTTGAAAACACTCTTTTTCTTAATTTTTAGGCTATTCATCTGAATTGTTGGCCAATGTTTAGAGATTGTGTGTTTTATTTAATTAGTATTTTGGCTCTTCTTTTTGTTTTACTGGATGAGAGTGTGAACTGGCAAGTCTATAATTTTTATAATTATTATTACTATGAATGAATGTTGTCATTAAGTTCTGAAAAATAATTTTTTAGTTCTTTGACATTATAAAGAGGTATCTTGGACATTATAAAGAGATATAAACATTTATTCAGTTTCCCAAAGTCAAAATATATGATAAGTATTAATCAAAATCTTAATATTTTTTATTTGTTTGTAGTTTATGATGTAATATTTTAATTCATTCAACTTTCTAATACAGCATGATAATTTATTGTTATATTGCAAAGTTTTCTGACATATAAATTTTCAGATAAAAAAAAAGTAAGTTTAATTTAAAATACAATTTTTAAAACATAACTTTATGGAATTTGAAAAATAAGATTGTCAAAATAGAGTGAAGGCAAAAACCCAACATTTAATTTTAAAACTACATTAAAAGATCTATATAACACTTCAATAAAACGAAATTTTCTATGAATCACATTAACTTTAAAATATCTTAAGCAAACCAAAATAGACAAATTTGTCTGTTTTTAGTTCTAATGTTAGTAATAATTTAATTTGTTTTCTGTACATATTAAATACTGAAAAACATATTTTTATGTTTTAAACTATTTGTATGTAAAAATTATTTTAGAGCTATAATATGGATTTGTTCCTGATATTGCAGTGTTTAATAGGTAATCATATTGATGTAACACAAAATTCTATATAACACATAAAAATATACTTTATGCATTTTGACAATAAAATTCTTAATAATTAAATTTGTTTTCTATACATATTAAATAGTGAAAAGCATATTTTTTTGTTTTAAACTATTTGTATATCGAGGAGATCTCGTATTCTCCTCTTTCTCCTCTTGGATTTGTATTCTCCTCTTGAATTTGTATGCTCCTCTCATTGCATTTAACAACATTAAGGAAGAAGACTATGATTTTACTTATTTTACAGATGGAAGTAAGGTTAACGAAAAAGTTGGTCATGCACATGTTTGCTTTCAAAATGGTCTTGAAGTGGGCCATCAAACACACCACATTGATGATCATTGCTCAATCTTCCAAGCGGAATTACTCTGCATTAATCTTGCTGTTAAAGATGCCATAGATAAGCCTTTTAAAAGTTTTTTAATTTGCAGTGACTCTTTGTCGTTCTGCCTGGGTCTGCAGGATGTCACTAGCTGCAAAATACTCATTGTGGAAGTCCAGACTTCTATTCATATGTGCAGTATTAAAAATATATCATTCTGTTTCACACATGTTAGGAGTCATACTGGTCTTTATGCAATGAAAAAGCCGACTTTCTGGCTAAATCTTCCTTATCACTCAGTAATAAACTCAATACCAGTCTTCCCAAGTCTTATTTTAAGTCCATTGCCAGACAAAATATCAACACAGTATGGAACTCAAGTTTTGTGTCCTCTTCCAATTGCAAAAACTAAATAATTTTTTCCTTCAATCCTCAACAGAATTAAGAGCCATTGTTTCTATACTGATTGTAAATTTATGCAGTGTTTCACTAGACACGGTAACTTCAGTATCCATCGATTTCATTTAAAAAACAGCGACGTGCGTATTTGCAACACCGGGATTCACAGCCCGTTTCACATTCTCCCCGAATGCTTGATGGTCTTAAAAGAAAGGAACAATCTCTGCAGAGACTTGGATAATAGTTGACCCCCGATTTTGACTGATCTAGTGAAAAAAGAGACTTTTAAATTTTTTTTTAATTTATCCTTTCAGTTATTTAACTTCTCTCATTCTTCTTTTTATTTTTTTTTGTTTTCTTCTTTCTTTTAATTTTGTTTTTTAATACGTAAAAATTTTGTGTTATTATGCTGTACTTAAGTTGTACCTTCGGGCCCTGTGCGATATTCCTTGGTGCACAGGGAGATATTTTTGTTTTTCCTAATAAAAAAACTTTAAAAAAAACTATTTGTATGTAAAAACTATTTTAAAGCCTTAATATGGATTGATACGTGATATTGCCATGTTTAATAGGTAATCAAATTGATTTTAACACAAAATTCTATGTAATGCAAAATGTCATGCTTCAAGGTTTTAGTTGTAAAGAACTTCTATAATAGCAAAGTTAAATTCGAGGAAAATCGATGTGCATAGTGGTCTAAATGGTCTAGTGGTATTCTTTTGTTTTTCTGCATTGATGTAGTTCATTTGTTCAAAAATGACCAATCAAATCATATATAAAAAAGATTTATTTAAAATTAAAAACATTTCAAGGATAACTTTTAAATATACTGGTTAGAATTCTTCAAGTAATCATCACTCTTCGCTTTCATTTCACAAGCTTATTTACTCATCTCCCAATTGTTTTCCTTATCATTATTTTTTTAAGTATGATATCGTCTCTTTCATTTTTGTGACAACCAGCATTCAGAAAAGATTTGGTGTACTTACTCTATAAACATTAGAGTGTCGTCAACAGAAAGTACATTTTGTAATCTTTTAAATTTTTGCAATATTTTTTTTTATATTCTAGTCATATTGAAGGAATATAACTGAAAATCACAGCATTAAAATCACATAAAAATATTAAATGTTAAAAATAAATTATTAATTTTTTGTTATAAAATTTCCTTTATTTGTGTAAATAATTATGTGTGCCCAAGCAACATATGCAATATTCGAATCTCATTTTCTTGTGCAAAAATTTATATATAATTTAAAAAATAATTAAAATTTTTATCAATGGTTTATTGATCTTATTTTTAAAAATATGAATTTCTTTTTTTACTTTTTCTTGAAATCTTTTATATGGTATTTTCATTAATTTTTACAAAATGCATGAAACATTATATTTCTATGTTCCTGAAAATAATCCTAATAATTTTTGATTTGTGTTTAACTAATGTAATTGCTTTTATTGTTTTAGGTTAGAATCTGCTATTTTTCTGGTGCTATATGCTGTCTATATTATTTTTATGTTTTTTAATGAACGATTTGAAAGATGGGTCAAAAGTATAAAATGTTTGTCTCGTTTGAACTGCAGAATTCCAGAACCTATAAATGGAGTATCGTATCATGCTCTCCCAGATTTGACACAAGCTGGCTTCTTAGATAACTGTGATAAAACTTCCAATTCAGGTAATTTTTGTTTTTGCCACCAAATTTAAGTATCCTTCGTTTTTTCACATAAAATATTTTGTTCTAACTGATTGTTTTAATTATGTTTTCACTTAAGTGTAATATAATAACCCATGCATAAAATATTTATAATTATTTGAAAATTATAAATCATATATGAAAAATCTTTAAAATTGAGCTGAAACTTTATCAGAAAAGTTACTTGTTCAGATATGTGTGTACCAATACTTTTTGTGCAGCCAGTGTATTTTTGTTAAACAACTTAAAGAGAAGCAAATTTGTGGTGAGAGAAAGAAATTGGATGCAACCTTGAATTAAGTGTGGGTCCCTCATTTTAAAAGAAAGCATCTACCATCAATAATTGTAGCACAATTAACAAAAATTTTAAAGTTTTTAAGTGTTCATGTGTGTAGTACATTTGAATTATCCACTGTATTAAATAAACAATCTAATTTTTTAAAGAGGTATAGCTTAAACTTTTTTAAGATATAATTTAATCAGATATAATTTAAAGCATACTAAAGTGAGTTTGAAAACTAGATGCATTTTGCATTCCTTCTCCTTTTCTCAACAAATAAATTAGTTTTGTTCCTATCTGTAGCACAAGTGATAAAACTTTCACATATTTGCGTAGTTTTTGTTGTTTTGACCAATTTAAGATAATGCTCACATTCAAGCTTAAGAGGACGCTTTACGGCAAGAAAAACTTTACATTGCTTTTAAAATTTAAAGTATTGGAAAAAAAGGCAAACCTCAAGTAAGCCATGAAGTTTCAATTGCAGAAAAAAATTCAAAACATTAAAATGCAAGTAAATTATCTCCCATTTTGTAATCCTAAGTTGTCTTCTCATAATTTGTTTGCATTTTGATATTTTGAAGTTGTATTTTCAGCAATTGAAACTTCACAACTTACTCTAGGTTTGCCTGAACTCACTTTCTCTATACTTCAGATTACTTAGGGAGGTGAAAGTGAATTCGCGATGAAAAGTTTATCCCGTGGTATAGCGTCCTCTTATTCTCTTCTCGTGTAACTAGACTTTGCGTGTAAATAGTATAAAAAATATGCCAAAAATAATCTTTTTTTTTGGCAATGTTGAAGTAATTACTAGCAATAAAAGTTAGCTGTTTCATTTATTTCTAATCTTCAGTTTTATTTGTATCTAAGTCGGAATGATGAATTTGAATTTTCACCTCATAATAATTTTTCTTTATTCCAAAAGAACTTACAAGCGTTGAATCACCTCAACCTCTGACTGAAGAAGCAGAAGAAGAAAATTCAGTCTTTTCTCCTCCCGAAGGTGGATTCAGAAAGAGTTTTTGGCTCCTCTCCATTCCCATTTTAATTGTTTGTTACTTCACAATTCCTGACTGTAGAAGAAAAAGGTGGGAAAAATGGTTTTTTGTAACATTTCTGGCATCATGCGTTTGGATTGGTGCTTTATCTTATATACTCGTTTGGATGATAACTATAATAGGTAAACACTGATTTTCTTTCATTTCTTGTGTATCATATAATTTTTACAATATATATTAATACACTGTATACATATGTATATTAATACACTGTATACACATATATATTAATACACTGCATATTACAATGTATTAGTATAATAATTATAAATGAAATATTAGTTAAAAATTAATAATTTTAATTTTTAATACTTGTATTAGTTATAACTTATACTTGTATTAGTTATAACTTATACTTGTATTAGTTATAACTTATAATACTTATATTAGTTATAACTTATACTTGTAATAGTTAGCACTTGTTTTATTATTTATGTATTAGTTAGACTTGTATTAGTTATATTTGAAATATTTTAGTAGTTATAATCAGGGTTGGTGTAACTTAAACCATGATTAAAATCGTGATCTAAATCACTTTATTTTTTTTTTAAAAATTCATTGACTTTAAATCAACTGTAACTTTTTTTTATAAATAATTGATTAAATGTAATTAATTTAATTTTTCTAATTAAATCATTAAGTCAAAAATATTTTTATAAATATATTCTTTAGCATAAGAGGAGTCTTGTTTAAATTTGATTTCATTGATAAAGAAGATTTTATCCAAAGAAATAATGAAAGGGTAAATTATTATATTTCAGAATAGACTAATAAATAAATAAGAGACTAAACGTGGATTAGAGTAATGTCTAACTGCAAAATTATAATTTTCCACTAGCTATATTTATAATTCAAAATTATTGTAAACATAAGAAAATTTACTGGTGATAAATATGTTCTAATTATACCCATTTGGTTTCACATTTAATTGAACACTAAATACATATTAATTGCTATCTAGTGTGTAATAATATTGACGAAAAGCTTCTTCTGCCCAGAAAAACTATGTTAATGTATTCTGATCTTAACTAATTTACTCTTTGTTGAGTATCTAGCTGATGAATTGCCCCCCCCTCCACCTTTACAATTTTAGGATGTTTAGCTTGAATAAAAACAACTGTGATTTTATTTATTCATTGATTAGTTTGTAATAATTAAATAGTAATTTTTGAAAATTTCAGATGGAAATATCAGCTAATTTAGCTTTATTATTTTTTTTAAATAATAGTAAGTACTGTTAATATATTTTATCAAATGATTTGGCTGGTAAATATAAAAAAATGAAAAATATGATTTAAATAAATCCAATTTTTTGATTTTTTTAAAAAAAGTTATGAATTTTGCCTTTGTTGGTTACATTGTAGTTAGTTATAGTGGTTTATTTAAATTATTTGGAGTGGAGTATTTTCAGAGTTATTTAAAATTAATAACAAAAACTTTTGTGTTTTTTTAAAACTTATTTTATGATCATGCACATTCCATTGAGGTACAAAAATATATCTTGTACTGTTAATTTTCACCAATTAATTTTTAAATATAAATTTTTTATAATATTATTTATGACTTATTTCAGGATTATTGTAAAATTAAGGAGAAATAAAAAAAGCAATAAAAGTTTTGAAGATCCCCTTTGATTTAAATCCTGATTGAAGACCGATATTTTTGGGTGATTTATGGGCAGCATGTTTATTGATTTCAGGCTTTTTTTTTTAAAGGACTTGAGTTTAATAATTAACGGAACTAATTTTAAGTGCTGTGTAAAAATATGTGAGCATATCTTTTTAAATATCTGTTAATATTATTTAACTTTTAGTGAGTGCATTTTTATTTAAACAGAACTTTTGCTCCTTTATATGTTACACAAAAGTTAAAAAAAAACTTTTGTTCAATATTATTAAAAAAGTGGTATGCTTATTATTATTAATATTTGTTATTTGAATTTTTTGAAAGTAAAATTAAATATACTAATTTCTTTTCTGTAGGGTTTACTTTGAATATTAAAGATACTATCATGGGATTATCATTTTTGGCAGCTGGAGCTAGTATACCTGATGCTATTTCAAGTCTTTTGGTAGTACGTGATGGTATGTTTTGTTACACTTATTTTTTATGGTGTGAATAATTTTACAGAAATAAGCAAACTCTGTTGGAAACTTATTCTTTATAAAATTTTATTTCCTCAAAAAATATTCTTTATTATAATTTTACTGCACTTTATATTTTTTGTAGTAAATGAATTTAACATATTCAAATAAAAAAAGCCATATAAAGAGAGATATAATTCTCCTATCCATACTAAATAATTTTATATGCTCTAAGTAGAGGATTCTTGTTTCGTACAGTTCTTTATGACAAAATGTATTCTGTATACTGATATATTCCTTATTGTTAATAATATTTTGGTATGTTTTATCTTTTTCATAATATTAAAATTTTGCATTCTCAAATAAAGATAACGATTTTCCTATGTCTACTTAAAATTAAAGTTTTTGCTCTTACTCATATTAATAAATTTTATGTTATCTAATTAAAGGCAATTCTAATTAATGCAATTTCCTCTTACTCGTGCATGATAAATTAACTATGAGTTTTCTAATGAATGAAAATACAGTCAAACCTTGAAAATACAGTCAGACCTATAGTGAACCTTCAAGGGACCGATATTTTGTTTCACTATAACCAGGAGTTCACTATATCTGTCATGCAGGCAATTTAACTAATGGTTCCTTAAATCCTCCCTTTTATTACACATTGTTCAAATAAATGACTGTAAAATGTTATGTAGTAGCAAAAAATGCGTTATTTTTTTATTACTCTTCTTCTTGGATACAAAAATTTTTTTTTAATCTCTAGCTGATAAGTAATCTTCAACATCGGATATAGAAACACTTACCAACTCTGAGAAAATTTTTCCTGAATCTCTGTTATTCCACTTTTAAAACCTGTCTTACCTGCCATATTAGCACATAAAAGTAGTCTCATAAAATTGCTTAGCAAATTCATCGACATTTGTATAGATACTGTGAGATTGTGGTTTCTTCTAATGCTGAACCACTTCAGTAATGTTTCTTCAACATCCTTGTCATCTGCTTTTCTCAACTTCTTTCTGGCATCTAAATTTTTTTCATGAGCAGAAATTATTAACTGCCTATTTTGTCATATGTTACAAACTGCAGATTTGGATAGTTTATATTTTTTCAGCTTGATTGCATCAATTTTCAATTTTTCTGATTATGCCCATTTTATCATCAAGGAAGAACATTTTACGTTTACTGCTCGCCATAGTTAAATTTGAGAAACTTGTTTGCAGGCTTTTTTTAAACTGAACTGAGAGCAAAAAGGAGTTGAAGTGAGGGCCTTATCAACACATATTAGTGTCCAACCCTTTGACAAATAATGACTCATTCCCTCTGACGGAAAATGCATATTGATCCCACTGACACCTTACAGGTGCATCATCTGCCTGGGTTGGAAACATCTGCTTGGTTTGTTTAGGATGGGAAAGTGAGATAAAAGAAGCAAATAATAAAAATGCATATCGCTACATTCCCCTCTATGGATGGTTTTAAAAATCGGTGTATGTATTTATTTTGAAGTAGAAATTTCAAAATTATTACAAAAAAAATGAAGAAAAAAATCTGCCGAAGACAGAAAAAAGTTCATTATATCCAACTTCCTCACTTTTTTGGTTCACTATATCCACAAAATATAACATTATATGTATATGTGTATAGCAAGGCACAGGACCGAACATTTTGTTCACTCTATCCGGGAGTTCATTATAAACTGTGTTCACTATATCGAGGTTTGACTGTAGTTTATTCTTTTTTTACTATAAAATATTTAATTATGAAACATTTAGCTTTAAATGCCATTAAAATAACAGCTCTTGGCTCTCCCCTTTGTAATGAAAATGTTTTTAAATATGACTTCGAAAATTTTAAAAATTAAGATTTAAAAAAAAAGTTAATTAAAAAAAACGAATAACAAATTTAATTAAAGGTTAAAAGATTTTTGCATTGAGCAGAGAATAAATTAAAAATGAAGGAAAGTATATATTATAATTGCTGAGAGGACAGTCGGGAGTGATTTTCATGACTTAACCCATTTTGTAATAAATATATTGTCTAACTTTTTTTCTCCAATGGTTTATATATTTACAGGCTTAGGAGATATGGCTGTTTCAAATGCTGTAGGTAGCAATGTTTTTGATATCTTGCTATGCCTTGGATTGCCATGGTTCATTCAAACTGCTCTAGTGGAACCCGGATCTCATGTTCTTGTTCGAAGCAGAGGTAAGTTTATTGTTTTAAACTATAATAATTATTAAAGTTACCTAGTAACTTTTAGCAACCTTATTTTTATTTATGAAGAAAGTGAGTGTCGTATATATATTTGCCACTTGTTTAAGTTTGAGGGACAATTCCTGATAACAACTAACTTTACACTTAGTGCATACATAGTTTATTAATGTGCGTATCCCTTGCAGGGTTTATCCCTGCATTTCAGGTTTATATAGCAAGTTGATCACAGCACTTTCTAAAAAATTATCAGTCTGTTTTGATCTTCTGTTCTATTACATATTTTTAAATGTATTTTTTGTTAATAATGTATTGGTTTTAAACAAAAATTATGCCATCTTATCTATCTTTGCTGCTGAATAATTACACATTTGACTTGTAATAGGATAAATGAGTTGCACATCTTAGATGTTTCTGGACCTGGACTTTAGTAATTAAACACATGGGTAAAGTAAAATCGTAGTTGAAAAACTGCAGTTTAATTTGGTAGAATTCTCTCAAAAATATTAAACATTCCTGGTTAATGTTAAGCTATCAATTATTTTTTATAATAATTCCATTACGCTGTATGCAAGTGATAAGTGGGTATTCTATGTGTATCCATATCTCATCTTAGAAAAGAAATGAATGAGATTAAGAAATTCTTGTAGCATATTCATGATGTGACAGAGCAGAATTTTTTTCTTGCTGGGATCCTGCTTTTATTTCAAATTTGTTTCAACAGAGGGGGCTCCAAGTAGTACTTTGTGCATGAATCTTTATATTAACACACAACTATCAGGTTTAGCTAAAATTTCTGCCTGATTTTCAACATATTTTAGCACTTTATTCCTCTTAATAATGTCTGTTTAATAATGAATCCTGTACATAAATTCTTTAATATTTTGCTTACATATTAAAATAAGATTATAGTCTTAACAGTACTTTTTATAAGCCTATAATCTGTTATAGAATTATATTTTCATAATATTATTGCCTCATCTGTTTTTAATGTTTTTAGGTCTTACTTATTCTACTCTAACTCTTCTACTTACAATTGTGTTTCTTCTATTGGCAACACATTTGAATAAATGGGTATTGGACAGGAAATATGGTATAATTCTTCTTATCTGGTATGCAATATTTATGATGATAGCTATTTTTTATGAAAGCAGCTTATTTGGAAGTGATATTCTTCCAATGTGTCCAAGTGACTTTTAAGCAATGAATTTTGAAAAAAATGCTTTAATTTTTATGTGCAATTTGGTTGGCTCAAAAACCTCATTTGTCTGCAGAGTTTATGTAACTGTGCCTTATCTTGTTAATGCTTGTATGCATTATTGCATAAATTTTCATTTCATTTTCTGCCAAATTGTATCTTTATGTCATTTTATTGATGATAGTTGAAATTCTATTAATACTTATTAAATCATGCATTATTCTTCAAAAGTTTATATCGAACGTGTTTTCTATTACAAAATATTTTTTGCATTATAAAGTAATTTTCTTCAAACACAGTATGTGCTAAAATGATTTAATATGTTTTTTCTCTAAAATTCTGAACAAAAATGTCAATATTTATTAAGAGTTAATATTTTTTGAGATCATTCAGGATTGAAATTGAGCTAAGTGTGTTTTGCTGAGCTAAGTTGTGTTTGCTAAGGTGTGTTTTTGAAATATGTCATTAGATATTTTGTTGGAATTTTTATGTTTTTCAAATTTTTAAATAAGAATCCCATTGAGCATAACCCAGAATTAAATAGTTTCTAAATGAGTTGAGAATAAAGATTATGTGTTATAGGGTTTCATGGTTTTAATTTTTTCTAAACATATAGTACATATATTGTAATATTGTATATAGTGGTGTAGTAAAAAAGTTAATTTTAATTTAGAAATTCTGACCGAAAATGTATTGAATAGTTAACTAATTTTTTTGCAAATAATCTTAAGTAACATATAATTTAACTGTACACAATTAATAATGTTTTTGTAATAAGAGATTTATGTTATTTGAAGCATAATTTTTCAAATTTAACCCTCAATTTTTCGAAACATCTGGGTAAGTTGTACAGAATTTTTAGCACAATACCATTTAAAAATATTAGAAAAATCTGTTTGTCACGCAGAAAAGCAACCAAGAAAAAATTTTGTCAAATGCTCAGAGTATAAAAAACCTCACTCATGCATACTTTCTGTCTGAACTACAGTTTTTATGTTGTGTTATGTAATTATTTGTATTGCTTTTTTACTTAAAATGTTTTTGGAATGTTAAAGAAAGGTGAAATAATGAATTTTTTATGAAATCTGACCTGGTACATTTTTTAATGAAATCTAATATTTGAAACGTTAAGTGATTTTTAATTGGCGCATCATATATTTTTATTATGTTTTAAAATATTACTGCTCAACATCTCAAATACCATCTATTTAGTCATGCTCTTTGAGAATTTTATGTAAAAAGTTGAAACGAGCGACCTAGCCAAATTTGAGTCCTTTTGAAATGGTTATATTTTCGATAATTGTTGGCATCTTCGCATTTTTTATTTATAACTTTGCTGACATTATTTTCAATCATTGTATTTTCTATAAAATTTATGACATCTAGTAATCACTTACTTCCCTAAATATTGATTCTAGTGTTTATATACTTTTTTACAAATCTCTACAATATTTTGTAAATTTATTTAATATTGCATTAAGGGGCTTGTGTGAATCAAAAAGTTATGCAATTATGTGCAAATTCTATCACAATTATATGCAATATTTTTAATAACATGATGTAATAACTAGTTTTTGCAAATGATTGCTCATTTTTATTATCTTAATGTGCGATTTCTTAAAATAAATATGAATATTTAAAATGAGTTTTTTTTAAATTATTGAACGATATCCACAGCTTAACTCTTTCACTATTATTACCTTACTGCTAGATTTCTTACAATAATTACAAATGCCATTATTTTGGTGTAGTATTAATTACATTATTGTATGAAATTCTCAATTTTACATCCATCATTATTGTCCTTACAATTTTTTTTAAAATTTCCATTTGGAATTTGTCTTTATTATTATTATTTTTTTTAATTGTTCTTGCATATTCCTTATAAATATTTGTATATTTTGCTTTAGTTTCTGCTAATTAAGTTAATATTAAAATATTTTTGCAGTTGTAAACTTTTTTAAAATTTTAATTTAGACTGTTAAAACTGTATAGTTGTTAAAACTGTATCCAGACTAAGTTTAAAACTGTATACCTAGTTGTTTTTAAATTTTCTCATAAAAATTATAAATAATATTTCTAGTTTTGCTTAGATATTTAATAAACATGTATTTGTTTTGAATTTTTCTTTCTTAAAGTCTTTTTAGAACTTCTCATTTTTATAAAATGTTTTCGAATCATATATATTTAAAATAGTTTTTAAATGCAAACAGTATTCCTAATTTTGAAGAGAACTGGCATTTGTTTCAAGAAAATAGTCTAAGCTTGAGATTGTTGAAGCTTTATGTATTTAATTTTAGGAAAATTTTGAATGGCTATTTCATGGTGCGTAGCGTTTTTAAAAAGTGCTTAAAGGTGCTTATTTTTGATTTTCATAATTTAAAAGCCCTTAAAGGTGCTTTTTTCATTGGGTGTTTTTTAAAAGGGCTTAATTTTCCTTTTTTGAAAATGAAATTTGCGTGCTTTTCACATTGTTCTATTCAACATCTTCACAATTCATTCAACCACAATCCATTTTGGAGTACCATCGGTCCATAGCGTATGAACGCGTCAATCATTTTACATGCTTGATGAAATATTTGCGAGTCAGTATGTGTGTCCACTGAGCTGAGTTTGGTGAGATTCTGGCCCTCTCATGTGCAACTCTGCTTCATTTTGCAAGATATTCTCCATTTCGGACTTCATTTTCCACCCTCTGATATCGAACCGAAAAACCTCTTGATCATTTTATAATGGCTTATATAATCAAGCAAAGAGTTTTTTTTGTCATAAACTAGTTATTTTATGTTGATCATGTAAAGTCTTTTGAAAATTATTTTGTTAATGTATATAATGCTTAAAAAGTACTTTGAAGGTGCTTATTTTTTGTTGAAAGATTTGGCTTTGCACCCTGTATTTTGGTAGTAAGATTTAACTTTAAACTGTTTATTTTTTTTTTGAATACATAAAATTTTTATTTTTTTAAAATTATTTTCCAAATGCTTTTAAATTATTTCAAGAACAGTCATTAAAATTAGCAGGTGAAAATTTTTTGCCTGTTCAATTGTTAAAGAAGGCAGCTTTGAGGAAACTACAATGAACTTAGTATTAAGAATTAGGTTATTAAATAACATGCTGTCTGTTGGCTAACAGACAGTTGCAGAAATGTTAACTCTCTGGTTATTGCACAAGGGATAATGTTTTTTCCCCTATACACTGTTTCTCTATCTTATAAACTGAGGTAACTGGTTTTGCTATTCAGAGATGAAACAGGTATGACTTTCTACAACTAAAACTGCTAAGTTTCAAAACAGGCATACAGAACAAAAATTTGTTTAAAAAAACTATTTTTGTAAAATATTTTAATTAAAATTTTTTTCTTCTCTTTTTTTAATATCATCACTATTTAAATTTTTTTTTTAAAAATTTGAAGAATAAATCGTGTTGCAAAAATTTATGTATTATGTATGAATTCCATCATTCAACATAGAATGCCTTTAATGGACTAGCAAAGTATGAAACGATCTATATTTCACACTTTGCCTCCACATATATAATTAGTAATGAAAAGGCTACTGGCATTATTTAAAATGGCTTGGAAAAGTATATAATAAATCTTATATATTAACACCAGACATTCTGGACAATGACTAAACATTCTATAGATTGCCAGTATTCCATACATTGACTTACAGGCATACTATGGAATGACTAGGCTGGGCATATAATAATTCTCATACTTTATACTTTGCTTAAAGATATACTTAATAATGCTATGCTATGACAAGGCATTCTAAAGAATGCCAACATTTTATATATTCATATAATGTTTTGCAGGTATTCTAAAAAAATGACAAGGCAGACTGTAGTATACAGTTTTAAGTTTCATGCTTTGTCTAAAAACGATTAATATTCTTTGCAATGACTAGACTTTTTATGGAATGCCAGTATATCTTGCATTGACGTTAATCATATTCACTAATTATGACTAGGCTTGAATTCTTAAAATATATGCATTTAAAAAAAATTAGATAATTAGTGAAAGGTTTTTTTGAATGTTTTATTTTATTTGTCATTTTATTTATCATTTATTTAATATTAGTGAGAGTATAGATTCATTTACTGTTGGCACATCTTTGACAACAATGTAATGATAATGATTTCATAAATTATGTTATTGCATGCAAGTTTTTCATGTGTTTAAAAATAATATTGTCCCAAGAATTACAAAAAATCATTGTCTTTTTCTGTTTTAAATCTAAATTTATCATGAGTTGATGTGAGAAAGGGTATTTATTTATCTATTTTTATTGTTTTTGTTAAAATCCATACTAAAAGTTTATTTTTATTTTCATTTTTAGAAATAATAAAATCTTTCTTTTTTTGTGAAATAAATATATATATATATATAAATAAATATGAAATGTTCTGTTTTTTTTCTTGTTTCATTTTATAAACCTCTTTTTTATTAAGTTTTTTATTAAAATATGATGCAATAGTTAGATAATGACTGTAATTAGATGATTGGATGTATTTACACTACATGAAATGAGTATATATTGTAGATAAAATAAGGAATAGTGTATTACTTTCTATGATAACTATTGTGATTATGTTTCTTATGTGTTAAAAAGATGTTTTTATTTGTAATTAAATACAGTTGACTCATTAAAAATTTATTTATTTTTTCATTAGTTGATCTTAAAGATTTCTTAATCTATGTTTAATATGATAAACTTTTAATAATTCTAAGACAATCATATATTCTTTATAATATATCTAAAATGGAAATTTCTCGTGTATTTCTGAAATTGTCTTTTATAGGTTGTTCCTGTGCTATAAACTAAAAGTATATTTTGATTGTAATGTGCAATTATAGTTACTTAAGCCACTTTTCAAGTTAAGACATTCAATTTAGAGGTAATAAATTGTTGTAGGATTTCAGTTTGTAGATAAAATAACTGCATATTTGTAAAACATTATATGTTTTACTAGTATGGAAAATTTCTAAAGCCTAATAATAAAACGTTAACACAGATGTGATTCCAGTGTCTCTTTTATATATTTTTTCTGACATTCTAATTACAGACAAAAACTTATTTGGGTATTTTTTAATTAAAAAAAAACATATTAAATCTGTTTGATTATCAAAATTATATTTGTACCAAAATGTAAAATCCAAAAAAGTAGTTTTAAATTTTTTTCATTCTTATTCAAAAATTTATCAATTGATTGATCAAATTATCAATTGATTTTGTAAAATAGAGAAATTTTATTGTTGCATAATTGTTTCGCTTAAATCTAAATAACTGCAAATAAGTGCATATTCGGAAGATTTTTTTGAACCTAGCTGTGTTTTTAAAACTTTACTTTTAACACAGAAAAGACACTGGTGTTTCATGCTGTATTTCATAACCATAAATTATTAAAATGCTAAACATAATAATTTTCATTTATTTTGACCTAATATAAAACAAAATAATAAAGCATGTAAAATATATTTAATAGAAACTCTACCTCAAAGGGCTAAACAAGTGGGTCTAAGTTACCCTACAATTGACAGCAATAAGAGTTTAATGTTTGGTGACGAGGTAACAAATCTCTAAAATAAATGTACACTTATTTAGCACCTATAATTGAAGCCGAGAAAGTTCTTTTATTTAACATTTTTGTCTTCTGAAGTTTAAGTAATAAGTTTATGCAAAAACCTTATTTATCTTTCTAATTTATGTGATTGCATTAGTTGAAAACTATTCTGTTTCGATTATTTAGAGTTAAAACAAAGTCATGCATTTTTTAGAAACAATAAACTTTTTGCCTGTTATGTATTTTATCGATTACAACATTATAGACTAACAAAAATACAAAAAAAATTGTTAGGTCAAATTAAAAAGTGTTTAATATTTAACTTATTAAAAAATGTAAAGTTAAATAGAAATATAATCAGTTTTGTATACCAACCATAAAAGGATCGATTGAGGTTATGTTTAAAAGTGGTTATAGGTAGCGTTAAAAATATGTAATTTATGAGGTGTTTTAAGTTCTCTGAAAGTATATCAAACGAGAGTAAAGATTTATAAACTTATTTAAACATACATAATTTAACACTAAATATAACCATATTTACACATTAAATAAAAAGTTATTAACACATTAAACATAAACTAATTAAAATAGAGATCTAAAACATTTGTGAAACAAACTTACGGTATGAAATTGAACATTCTAAATCTAAACAATATCGCTTAAATCAGCATCTAAATTTGACTCTGCAAAAGTGCCTTAAGTTACCCCAGTGGCTTAAGTAACAAAGAATGAAGGTGCTTTTTTAAAGTTAATTAAATGTGCTCCTTCGTGTAAGATGTTGTAATAGTGCTTTAAAAGCTTACATGTTCTTAAGAATATTAAACTTTTTGAATTATGGATAGATTGATTTAGATGTACGTATTTAGCTGTTATTTGTTGATTTGCTATCTGCGATTGCTTGATTGTTAATTTTCATTGAAATTTTTTTTTTTATAAAGAGCTGTAATCTAACGTTCAAATTAATTAAAAATGTGCGTTATTGAACAGCGTATTGTACATGAGAAATTAAAACTATCTTGACAAAGCCCATATTGTTTTAAAGTTTAACATAAAATAAAAGTCTTTTATAACTCAATAATTGTTTGTTAAAGTTTACAAAACTTTTATGTATTTTTTAAAATATTGCTTTAAATGCTTACATGTATCATGCTTATATTGGAGAGAGAGATTTCTAGAATCACGGATAGATCAATTTAGATATATGCATATAGCTGTTATTTGCTGACTCGCTATCTATGAATTCTTCATTGTGCTTTTTCCTCGCATATTTTGACTGAAATTTTTATAATATATGAAAAGCTGTGGCCTAACATTTAAGTCAATGAAAAATGTGCACAGAAAACTGATACAGACTTGACAAAGCCCATACTGTTTTAAGTTTTGTCTTATAATATAGTTTGTTTTGTTGCTCATTAATTGTCATGGTCATAAAACATATTTAAATTTTTTAAAATATTTTAGAAACAGATATATATTCCATTTTCAAAAATCCTGTTTTGAATTCTGTAGTTCTAAGCAAAAACAACTGCAAGTAAGCGTTTCGAAATTTTTCCTCATTGGCATGACAGCCCCAAGTATGCCAAATAAATAAATTTAAATCTGATTAGCATTTTTGAAAAAAAAAATGTTTTGAGCTTTTTTTTCCAGAAGAACACTACTGTGAAAGAAGTCATAAATTGCACATTAATATCGAATTAATTATGTTTTCAACAGCTATTAAAAATTGACTTAATTAACTATTTAAATGAATTTTGCTTAAGTCCACATGTGTTGATGATAGACCATAAAATAAATAAATTAGCTTGGCACATTAAGTTCTAAATAATATTAAATGTAAGTTTTTTCAGTCCTAAATTTATTTGACAAAATAAAATTCTATAAATAATTTATTTTGGTGCGTCTTCGTTTGAAATTAATATTTCTGTTTTAAAAATGGATATTAAAAGTATTATGGATGGTATAGAGCTGTGGCTACCTACTGGCGGCCCGCAAAGCCTTTTTTTGTGGCCCGCAAGCTGCAAACATTAGTTGTCATTTTTTTGCTGACAATTTTCGTAAAAGATCTATATTGGTTCAAAATACTTTTCTTTCTTTAAAAAAACTCTAATTTCTTCGTTTCTGTGAAATTTAACATACCAACGATGCAAATAAAAAATTTTCTCAAGTTTTGCATCCAAGAAAATATTTGTTCAAATACAAAAATAATCGTGTACGTTGCTCTTTTTTTTTTTTTTTTTTTTTTTTTTTTTTTTGTATTTTGTGATTATATATGCATGTGTGTGTCAGAAATTTTCTCGAAGAAATTCTCCAATTTAACTTTTTGAAACCACTCATTTCGGACGAAATTATTTACATTTGTAAATTTTGTTGCCAGAATTTTTTAATATGCAATTAAATAATTTTAAAAATCTACTTCTAATTTAAATTGTCATTCAATACTTTTGTTTTGTACAATTTGATAAAAATCTGATAGTAATATTTAATATTTCTTCAAACATAAAAGAGTCCTATATAAAATTTTAATAAAGTAGCAGCCCGCCATTTGACTGGTGTTTTTAATTTGCAGCCCCCGGCTTCACGTAAGTTGGAAATCCCTGGTATTGAGGGATCTTTGTCATGAATATTTTTACAATTTTTGGAATCCATGCTTCTAGAATGCTTGTCAAAAATGATGTTAGGAAAGTACCCACATTAAGGGTCGCTAACTCATATTTAAGCAAGGAAAAAAAATACTATCAAAATCATTTGAATCACAAGTGAGGAAGGTGGCATTAAATCCAGTTTGACTACCTCATGCCACTTGGAGTCTGTTCTCATAGTATTTGCTTTTTAGATCCTCTCCATTTGTTTCGTTGTTCAAATAGGTTTTGTATTTTCAATCCTACCTTCCTCAGTAGTGATTCAAAAAATTTTAATGTTTTATTATTATTAATTTATTATCCCTTATTTTAATGCGCTTTTGACTTTACTTTTGACGAGGATACTAAAATTATACGTTAAGAACAGGCTATTATAGGACAACCTGAATTTTTTTTATAGAGAAATATGCTTGCTTTAAGAAATTCTTACTGTGATTTAATATAAATTTTTATTCAATTTAATTTTGACCTTTCCTTTAAAACATAGTCATCACTTTTCTGCACAGTTAGCAAATGTATGAGAGTCAAAATTTTTACTTATATTAGGAAAAGTTTCCCTATTATTATTTTTTTTACTTTGTCTGTTATTTTATCAGATAGCAATTTAACTTCCTGTAAGCTTCAGTGATATTTTTTTATTATTTATCAATTATATACTATATAAATTTTGTTTGTATTATTTTGAAATCTTGTCAAAACATTTTTTAGTTTTTTTTTTTGAACATTGTATGTTATAATTGTTTTTATTCTTTTGTAATTTTTTTTTGTTCTTTATTGTATATAACTCATTAGTTACATTCCAAATAAAGATACATATATTTCTTACTTGTTTGTTCTTTCAAAATATATATCGGGTATTTCACAAGCACCATTCTTTATAATATTCCTTGTTAAAAATGCGAAAAGAAAATATGTACATATTAGCAGCCAAAAAATGTTTGAATTACGGAAAAATAAAAAAGTTATTAAAACTTGAAACGAAGAAGGTGGATTAAAAATATCAAAATCAGTTTATTGCTTGAGACTACTAGGAGCTGTTTCTCATTAACTATTCAACATCCTTTCTGTTTTCTTCGCCAATGAAACAGATTTTGATGTTCTTTAACTCGTCTTTTTCGTTTATGATTCCTCAAATTTTGATAACGTTTTTCTTTTTCTTCTTACTTTATATTAATTTGCAACTTCTAATGTAAGCAATTTTCAAAAAATATACTTTAAGGTCAGGTTGGTCAGGTTTTATCTGATGGATACAACCTGAAGAAGGCTAATCGGAAGATACACCCCCAAAATACCAATCAGAATGTACAGTCCGTAAAAAAAAAGAAAAAAAAAAGAAAAAAAGATATCACCCTGAATAACTTTTGTTCTAATCATCAGATTATTACAAACTAAGTGTCAATCTTAATGGTTCCTTGGGATGACCTCAAATATGCTAATTAATTAGTGCTAACTATTAATTAAGTTACGAAATCAGACACAAAAGCGTACTTTCTCTGAATAAACATTTATTGTTTTTGCATATTTGGTATCCTGACCCTTGAAATAGGGGGGGGGGGGTAGACAAAATTTCGAGAAATTTGGGTAAAGTCGCCACCGCAATTGAATATTTTAAGATAACCCATAGTCTGATTCAAGAGAGGAAAACTTAATTTTACTCGGTTGCTAAGCAACTAATTTTAGACTATAAAAAAATTGAAATAATGTTCGATGATTGCTCGGAGATTTTTAGTTAATAACAGTTAATAGAAAATTTACTCGAAGTTTCTGGGCAATTGACAATTCTTAAGCTGATTTCTGCCCAAAAAGCAACGATTTTTATTTCTTTTTAATCTCTATTGAAAAGAAAATATGAATCAATTTATCAATTATTTATGATTTTCTAAGCTTTTTGAATCTGAATACATGAACTTTTTATCTGAATTTATTTGGGTTTTTGATGTTATTTTTACTTTATTTATGCGAGGATTACAAACTAAAATCAAATTTTCATAGCTTATTATAACTATATGCAAAATTTTAGGGATAATCATTTTTACAGTTTTAATCTAGTCTTCTAGGCAAGAAAGGTTGAAGAAAGAAGAAAAAAAAAGGGCCTAAAAAATAAAATGTCGATTGTATAGTAATTCTAATGCACATTTACAAAGTTTTATATAATTAACGATATTTCTTTTTTCTATTACTGAATGTTAAGTGGCATTTTAAAAACATTGAAATATGCTATGTTTAAGAATAACATATTAAAATAATATGTTGCATATTGTATGATTAATTGTTTAAAAAATCACTTCATTCTGCGAGATATTTAAGTTACACGGTTTTCTTTGGATAAAGATAATTTGCAAATAGCATCCTGATGTTTCGATACATTTTGAAACATTCAATACATTTTTATTTTCGCAAATTCACCATAAAATGTCGCACAACATGTTCTTCAATTACGATAAGCTACATTCATCACCAAGTACCGCTACTGTGATTTCTTTTTCTTATATATATCTGATACGCTACTCTCTTTTTAAACAGAGTTTGTAAGGTTCTTAAGATACTGAAATGGAGGAACAAAGCCATCCCCGCTGCAGAGGATCAAAATTGTGGTGGCATGTCTTCGGATCATCTCAGGGATGTCTCCCGGACCATCGCCAATAGCCCATTGTGAAGCTCTAGTGCGACGTAAATGAATTACAACTACAGCGGCGGGCAGGTTAGGGTAAAGCTTATTATATATATATATATAGGTCAAAATAGGTCTTATATCCTGAAAGTAAATGGTCCTCTTATTAGTAAAATATAATTTCGAGTTTTCGTTGAGAATAGCATATAAGGCAAAGAAAGCGCCTCTAGCCTTTTAATAATATCATCTATATGCTTACTCCAGCTTAAGTTATTAGGCATGGTAATTCCCAGGTATTTAACTTGTTTGATGGATGCGATATTTACATTAAACAAAAGGATATTTGAGATTTTTGATCATGATGTTAATAATCATGAATCGACTCTTATCTGGGTGTAACCTTATTGTCCATTTGAAGGACCAGTTTTCCACAATTTTTAATTTATTTTGTAATAATTATATTGCTCGATTGGTTATCATAGATTTTGTGATGATTGCAGTGTCATCCGCATGAAGTGCTACAAGTTCATTACTATTATTATTGTCTACAGGGTAGGCTGTCGTGTACACTATATATAAAATCGGGTCTAGCATAAACCCCTGCGGTTCTCCCTCTCTGACAATTTTATAGTCCCTCTCTTCAAATCTTTCACCATTCTCCACAAGGAGTTATCCTCCTTATTCAAGGTTGCAACTTTGTCATTCCTTAGAATATTTCTGTGTTTTTGACAGTCAGCTTTAACGATTCTATTTAATCTATTAATTTCATATTTATAAGCTGGGTTGTATGTACGTTTGTACATTTTGATTAATTTTTTTATGCCTGATGTTATCTTTAAATGAACTTGGCAGTTTAAAATTATTTAGGTTCTTAGGTTTTTAAGTAGTATCTTCCTTAATAGCTTGGTTTAGTACATTATTAAGAGCATGAATGGAGTCTTTTATTTCATCATTCGAGTTGATGGGAGGCGGTTGCTTAACACTAGATTGCCTAAGGAAGTCATTTTGACTGCTTTTAATTTCAATTAGAAAAACAATGATGTCTATAATGACACAATTTCTTAGAATTTTGTGACTTTTTGTACAACATATAATTTTTTTTATTGTTAAGATTTACTAATAACTTGTTAAATAACTGTAAATAATATAAAAAATGTTAAAAATTAATTTTAAACAAATTTATTTACGCATTCACAATCCTGTCATTTTGACTGCTTTTAGGCAATATAGGTATATAATAATTTCCCGTCTTTCTAGTGTTAAATTTAATGGTCAGGATATTATGGTATAATAACCAGTGAGTGCTCTTCTTAATTACAAATCTCCTCTTTATTCTAGATATTGGTGTTGATCAACACTGAGAGGTTGTCGCTACTTAAATTATTAATAACACTGAGAGCAAATCGTGGTGCCATGTTATTGAGCATAATGTCTAATATATCAGGTCTGTAATTATAATTGTACGGGTAGTAGATCGGTTCAGAAGGTGCATATATTGTGAGGCCAAGAGTTTTAGCAATAGTGTGTAATCTCGGTCCTTGTTTATTATCCGAGTTACAACCCCAGATCTTATTCTTGGCGTTCATATCACCTAGTACAATTGGTCGAAGTAGATCAGAAAATGATCCTCTTTGAGATCGTTATTCGGTGGATTATATATAGTAGTGATCTCTTGATATTACGATCATTTAATTGAATGATAACCGAAGTTTCATAAATGTTATCTGTCGTTTGAACACAAAATAAAGATGATTTGATAGTTCTAGAAACATATACGGCCGTTCCACCACCTTTGTGGGAAGTTCGGTCTCATCTATAAGAATTGTATAGAGGTATGTTTAACTTATGATTAGGTTTTGGATGCGTTTGTGTTATGAATAGAACATTAGGAGGGTTATCAGCCACAAAGTCTAATAACTCAAGCCATTTTAGATATTAGATTGTTCGCATTCCAAAGTATTAGGCTTAGTGGTACAAAATTATTATTTCTTGCCATGATTAAAGCTTTGGCTTCCTTTATTTTTCTCTGTATTAAGAGATTTTGACATTTGTTGTTCGCTAACTTTAGCTATGAGATTTTGAAGGTAGCTTGATGATTCAATAGCTTTTAATAGAAGCTTTTCCAAAACTAAGATTTTCATTAGTTTTTTTATTTTTCACTACGCTAGCGTAGCTTATTGGATTTTCATTTGTTATTGGAATCATCCTTTTGAGGTCGAATGACTCTCCTTTGTAATTTTAGTTTTTTAATTTTTTCAACAACCTTAAAGTATTTTTCACAGCCAGAGAAATTGACCGGGTGGGTTCCATTGCAGTTACATCATTTAGGTTCTTTGTGCTCTGGTTAAATGGTTTCCAGCACATTTAACGTATCTAGCTGCGTGTTTAGAGTATGATTACCCAAGAAAAAACTCCTGGCAACGGTGACATTGCGTTGGTCTATCTGAATTTTTAATAGTCTTCAACTCGTATGCTAGTATCCAAAATGTGTCTGACCTGATAGATTTCTTTATAATTTGCTGCCCTGTGAAGATCCACTATAAAGACAAGTAGCTTTTATTTTCCTCCATATCGCCTTCTTTCGAGCTGAGTGACATTTGCCACTGGTAGCTTATAAACTTCCATTAGATTTTTTCGGATTTCTTGAGGATCAAAATCTTTTGGGACGCTTTTAAACAATTCTTAATTTTCTTTCACTTAAAAGTGAATACGTATGATAAGATATTTTACGATACGTACGATAAGATACGTGTGATAAGAATACGCGTGATAAGATACTTATTTTATGTACTCTGACTTGGAATCACAGACTTTCTTTCGAATTTTATTGTTATAAAAATTAAACCCCGTAGCTTTTTCAGTTATCATTCCAAATTTATGTTGATATTTTTTGTTTTTAATTTTTCGTAATTACAAGAACTCGTCAAATATATTTTGCAGAAAGAAATTAATTAGCAATAGTACGAAATCTATATATATATTTCTCTTACACGGCACCAAAAAAAAGCCTCATTACAACTCCCCGAATGGCAACGTTAGAAAATCGAACAATGATTGCTGCTAAAAATGTCACATGGCAAATCAAGAAGAGGTGGCTCAACATATAGCGCTTTTAAAAACGGAAACAATAACCAGAGTGAGCATTATCAGGTTGTTCAATTCAGATACATGCCCTATAAACATGATAATACATGAAATGGTTTTTTGGAAAAAATTTAATTGAAACTTATGTACACGAATGTCAATTATAATAGAAATTTATTTCAATAATGCTGATCACCAAAAAATATTTCATTTGGCGATAAAACAAATTTTTGTGTTCTTGAAAATGAAAGACTTTTTGAGGGTTATTATCTCACAAGGAAAAGTTAGGGTTTAAAGTTTATGTTTTTAAATAATAAAATTTTCTTCTAAAACTTTCAGAATTTCTAGCATTAACTAATTTATTATACACATTTAGTTGAATTTAGGTGAGTAACTGCAATATTTGATAATTTATTTTGCTAATATGTTTCTCATTTAGCTAATGTTTTGATTTTTTCACCATGTACAATCTAAATAGCTAATATACTTTTTTAAAAGCAAATAAGAACATTGATAGAATTCTTCTACATAAGTACAATACTATGTCTTTGATGATAAAATACTATGTCTTTGATGATAATATACTATGTCTTTGCGCTAGAACATTGTGTTCATTGGCGAGCGAGCGCAGCGAGCCATGGTTCACGGCGTGAACCACATAGGATTGCGTAGCAATTCTCGGGGGTTGGCGAGCGTTAGCGGGCAGGGGGCGGAGTCTCCTAGTATTTATTATTAATATTACATTCAAATTTTACATAATTATTTCATATTCATTATTTTAATTTCTTACGTTCACTGAACAAAGTTAATTAGAATTTATTATAAATATGAGTTGCGCATAACACATTCAAATTTACCGTTTCATTATTACTAAATGGTAATTAATTATCTTGAATACTATTGTGATATAAATATAATTAAAGAATAACATTTTTAAGCTTTTAATTTTGAATAATTAGTAAAATTAAACGCATATTTATACCTGAGAATA
The DNA here is from genome assembly GCF_982258835.1 of Parasteatoda tepidariorum. Lineage (NCBI taxonomy): Eukaryota > Metazoa > Arthropoda > Arachnida > Araneae > Theridiidae > Parasteatoda > Parasteatoda tepidariorum. The sequence continues at coordinate 102,961,323 of NC_141757.1, forward strand.
ATATCAAAAAGAGATCATAAAAGAAAAGTAAGTTATGAACAAGTAAATACTCTTAAAAATTTAATTAGTTTTACGTTTATGTCAGACAAATATATCTAGACCTTTTTTGTTTATTAATGATCATTTCAAAATATTTTTTTTGTACAATAAGTTAGCACGAAACGTTAAGATGACAATTTTTTGTCATAAATTAGCAAACCAGTTAAAAATGTAACTAATTTAGTAACTCAATTTCTTTTCAGTCATTGAATATAATTAAACGTAATCAATAATCCCAGTTCTTTTCCACAAGCAAGAGTTGCATGAATCGCTTAATACCTCTAATTAATTTAATAAATAGATGACAAATTAGTCGCATGTCTTTGAATTGAATAGACAGCAGAGACCAGACTTCGACTTTGATCGTAATAATTGTGTTTCTGGTAAATGGATTTTAGATGGAAAGTTAAACTATTTTGCAAATTAAGTGGTACTATTATTACAGAATTTAAAATCTTGTTGAGGAAATTGAACAATTGGATTAATTCTATTTAGCTATTGAAATTATTCTACGTAAGATGGCACTTTATTACAGCTTCAGTAAATTACATTTTACAGAATAAAATATAGAATCTTTTCCTCCAATTAAAGCAATTTTTATTGTAATAACCACGTAGGGACATTAAATTAAAGACTATCATTTTATATTTTTAACTAATGTAACGGATGTTTCCTATTTTAACAAAAAACATTTTTTCATACAGCCTCACTTAAGCCGTTGTGGATCAGGAAATAAAGCACTCGCCTTCCGATAAGGGGATCCAGGTTCGTGTCCACGATTCACGTCCATGACTGGTCGATTCAATCTGTTCCATGACTGGTATCCATGATTGGTTCAATGCTTCCGGCTAGCACCACTCACAGTTCTGACTTAAAATACCGGGGAGAAGTCATGGGTTTGAATCCCCTAGCAGCCTGGCTAACCATGGGAGGTTTTTGCCTTTTTCAACTCCACGTAAAGCGAATACGGGTTGGTTCCATCAGATAGTCCTTCACGAAGACTAATTTATACTAATGCTTTTTTCCAAAAGTTTCATTGTTTTCCGGGATGGGTATCAAATTACAAGGTTACGGTATGGACACTGATTGCTGCAAACCAAAAAATGAATTGACTTTTCAGAACTGGTTGTAAAATAAATTAAAAGTATAGTGTTACTCAATGTTTGATGTTGAATTCACGGTGGTCCGTTTTTTATTTTGCGCACTGTACATTATTAAATGTAATAATTCTGAAAATTTCGAAAAATTTTGCCATTTATCAGAGCGGCGCGCAATGGGAGTAAGGTAAAGGATTGGTTTGAATAATATTTATTATAAAATAAATTGTACATTTTAAGGATGGAAAAAATTGCTTCTGTTAGCATTTTTTTTAACTGCAGACGTTGCGAATATTTTTTAAATTTGATGTCTGTAGTGCATTTGATAAACATACTAATTATTTAATTAAAATTTATAATTCACTTTAAAAATTTAAATTACACACGAAATAAACAAAAAACAAAAACATTTAATATAGTTAATATCGTCACTGATTCTAATAATACATTAACAGGAATTCAAATTTGTTTAGTAAAATATCAGTTTTCAGTTTCCGAAATTTAATTTTCCGGTAAAAAATATAAAATGATATAAATAACAATACAATTCAGAACAGTGGCTAATAAATTTTAAGAAAAACATTTCAAAATGCATTTGAGGTTTAAATATTCTTGTTTCCAAAGGTTTTAAATTCAGACAAATCTTGATTCTATTTGTTATTCAAATTTATTTCCTGCATTTCATTTCTTTGAAAACTTTTGGGAATATATTCTTTTATGAGATTTTTTTTTCTTCTTCTTTCTAAGAGATTAATTCCTATTAGGATATGTTTCGGTGAAAATATTTAAAGGCTTACTTAAAATGAGAAAATGGAAAATAGAAATAACAAATTGAAATATTAGCTTATTTTACCATTAAAAAGGATTGCACATGTGATTAGATTCTGAATCCTTACATATGAAGCCAAGTTTTCCTCTTAAATCGGGTAAAAGAAATAATTTATTTTATTTTTTATTTATTTATTTAATTTTCGCAATACTGATATAGTATGTAAAAAAAAATTAGCTAAATCTTTAGAAAAATCTATATATACTAGGAGGCTTCGCCCCCTGCTCGCTGGCGCTCACCAACCCCCGGAACTGCTTTCACAGTTCATTTCGGATTTGCTTCGCAATCCAATGCTCGCTTTGCTCGCTCATTGGATACGTTCTTAACGTCTAGTTTTTGTATACTTTTTTGAATACTGAAGTTCCGAAAACTTTTCACTGAAGAAAATTCTAAACCTGTACATTTCAATATTAATTTGAAATTACAAACAGTTCACATATTTTTCTTAATCACACTATTCTAAATTTCAGTTGTTGAGAAAAGTAACTGTTGTAAGTTTTGTTTTAAAGTCTTTTCCACCAGAGGGCTAAAGCCATGTGTTGTAAAACAATATGAAATAGTAGTCTGCCACTGAACGCCGGATGTAAAGCATCGGCTTTGATGAAGATAATTTTGTATTTTTAATTCTCTGAAGGGCGCCACCTTAATAATATGGAATTTGTAAAATAAATGTATATATTTTTGATTGTTGATGAAGCCCATCATTTTGTGTTTTCATCAGTGTTCAGAAGCAGAACAACTATAAGTTTTTTATTTTATCACAAAAAAATAAAATGTATAAAAAACAAAGAAAAGAGTAAGAAAATGAGTATAGTCATAGAAAAAGTTAAAATTATAATATAGTATTTGTTAGTTAAAATAAAACTTTTTGTTTAAGTCATTACTAACAATTCAAATTTCTCCGAGGAAATTCTAAAGTATAAATTAAGGCAGTATTGTTAAGTTGAAACACAATATCTTTAACTTTGATGTTAACAATACAATTCAATTTTTCACAAAAACGATTGTTTCCATTGTTAAGTTCAATGTCAACAATTCAAATTTTCCTGAGGCAACTCTTAACCTCTAAATATTATTTTTTTTATGTACACATTTCTAAATGTCAGTATTCAACCACAAAACAACTCAAAGTTCTCAAATTTAGCATGAAGTTGTAAAATGTAATGAAAGAGGGTCATAGCAATAATGAAAGTAGAAGTAAAGTTAGTACTGTAAAATTAAAACAATATTTTTAATCAATGAGCCAAGTTCTTCAAGAAGCAGTTGTAGAAGTAGGTTGTTTATTTAAAACTTTTTATAGAATTTCTTTAAGAACGCAATTTTATAGAATTTCTTTAAGAACGCAATTTTATAGAATTTCTTTAAGAATGCAATTGTTAATTTGGGCATTTGGCGATACAACACTTTTAGAATTGAAGGATTTGTTACGTCAAGCGCTCAGGTATCATAATTTTGATCTAGTTGCGCTTCTATGTCATTTTGATTTATGTTGCTAAGTTAACTTTCAAAAAATTCTATGGCTGGCAACAGCATTTTTATTTTTTAAGTTGTTTATTTTTATTTCTTTCAGAATTCGTTATTTTTTTAGCGAAATGTTTTTAAACCTAACAGAATTCTTTGCCGACTGTTTTCTCTATGAATGAAGAAAATAAAGTAAATATTTAACTGTTGTGAAAAGAATCTTATTAAGTTGTACAAAGTACTTCAGCCAAAATTTGGGAGCCACGTAAGAGAATTATATATATTAGATCAGAGACACATCATTAAAAGGCAGAATGCTTTGGTGTTTTCAAAACAAAGCAAACGTTGCCACCGACGGAAAAGAAATACAGCCAAAATTTGGGAGCCACGTAAGAGAATTATATATAATAGATATTTCTCGTACACGGCGAAAAAAAAAGGCTCATTACAACTCCCCGAATGGCAACGCTAGAAAATCGACCAATGATTGCCGCTAAAAATGTCACATGCTGGAGTCTAGCTGAGATGGCTCAACATACAGCGCTTTTAAAAACGGAAACTGAAGTAACCAGAGAGAGCATAAGCTAGGCAGAAGTGAGTAGTCTTTGTCGATAGATCTCTATTTTAGTATTTTGTCGAAAGCGCTTTTTTTCACGAACTTATATATTACGAATTTATTTGACGATTTTTGATTTATATCACGAATTTACTTGTTTTACTAGAATTTATTTGCTTATGCAGGGTTTTCCATTGCAATTCACTTATTTCAATTTTTAATAAACTTAATTATAGCCAAAATTTTAACCTTTTTAAAGAGATATCAGTTTTAGAAATTTTATCTTAAGATTTTATACTATAGCACATTTCTAATATGTTTAACGAATTACATGTCATTTATTTGAAATCAAATTTATTTTAATGACTTAGTATTTACTAAAGAGATGTAATTTTTTTTAAAAGAAAAGTTGTTATATGGATTTGAATGATTGTTTTGAATTCTTAGAATTTTGTGCATTTGCAATGCACCTAAGTTAGTAGTCAGCGAAGCGAGCTTGGTTTGCGAAGCAAACTATATAAGATTGCGTAGCGATTTTCGAGGGTTGACGAGCGTTAGCAAGCAGGGGGCGCAGCCCACTAGTACTATTTTTAATTATTTATCAGGAGAATACATAATACCAGGACTGCTTTTTGCAAAATGTTTTATAGAGTTGTAAACAATTAAAAACTAAAGTTTTCAATTAGTACTTATTACCAAAATTAATTCAGCATCATCGGGTTCCATAAAACAGTTCAGAGATTTTTTACTTTCTTCTTAAAGCAATTAGTTCTATTTCTTCAATAATTATGTTCTGTAGTATAGAGTTCATTTTTTACAATTTGTAACTATTACCAAAATAAATTGAGAATCATCGGCATTAACAACAGTAGGGGATACAATAATCTTCTCCTAAATAAATTAGTATGATTTCTAAATCAATTTTTCTCTTTAGTACGCAGCTTATTTTTTTAATTAACCAAGCATCATTAGCGCCAATAATAGTTTCTGAGTTCTGAGTGATTTATTGCTATTTCCCCATTAATTGTGCTTTTCTGTACATAATTTTATTGAATTTCAAATACCGTTAATTTTGAATTGTTTTTTTTCCGAGAAATACGATTTAGAAGCATGATTCACTCTCTCTCTCTCTCTCTCTCTCTCTCTATATATATATATATATATATATATATATATATATATATATATATATATATATATATATATACACACACAGAGAGAGAGAGAGAGAGAGAGAGAGTCGCGGTAAAAAGTTTAGACTCACTCTTGAATTTTTAAAAAATGAACAAAAAACAATGTTTTTAAACTGAAAATCTCAAAAAATTAACTTTATTTTGATAATTATAGGTACACTTATGCGGTAAGAACTATAACTTTAAGTATAACTTATGAATTTCGTCCAATCTTGTATTCTTCGAAATATCCGTTCTTCGAAATCACAGCATATTTTTGACATTCTTTCTATTGGTTTTTGCAATGTTTTAGTTGAAATCTGGTTCCAGCAACTGGTTCCAGCTTAGCGCTGCAATATTCTGTGATAATATTTTTTATTCATAATTCCTTCTATTCTTACAAGATCTCCAACTTTGTCACCAGGAAAGCATGCCCAAACCATGACTGAACTTTCAACATGCTTCACAGTTGGTAGTAAACATTGATTTGTGATACGTTCACTAACTAAACGACGAACATACTACCTTTGTTTGCTTCCAAACAACTCAAATTTTGACTCGTTAGTAAACAAAATGTTTGACTACTGTTCTAAAGACCAGTTAACATGCTTATTAGTTCATTTCAGTCATTTAAATGCGTTTCGTTTTTCAGAAGAGGTTTTCTAGCAGGTACGCAACCTTTTAAACGGTAGTCACGAAGTTGACGTTGTACATTAGTTACTGACACAGTTTTCTGCCTAGCAGCATTCAATTCCTCACTGACTTCTGGTGCTGTTTGAGTCCGCTGCCGCTTACTTTTAATGTGGATAAACTTATCCTCACGTTTTGAAGTTATTCTAGGCCTCCCTGATCGTTGGTGACTCTTGTTTTGGCCAGTTTCTTTCCTTCTTTGCAAAGTTCTGACAACAGTGGCCTGGGAAACATTAGTTTAGAGGCAATTTGTCTACTTGAATAGCCCTCTCCATGAAGTGCAATATAACTGCAAATGCTTCGACACTTCTGGTTTTTTGATACATATTTCTGTAACAAACTGTATAAAATAATGTTAATTTTTTTTTTCTTCATGTGCTCCAGTTACTGCGTCAAATGAAGACTAATATATCAATATTTTAAATGTGTTATGTACATGAACTTAACTTATAATGAACGTTTACAAAAAAAGATTGAAAGTGCATTAAAAGTAAATTGTTTATAAACTAAAAATTACACTTAAATAAATTACACTTAATTAATTACTTAAATTAATTATTATTAAAAAATTAATTTAAATAAATTAATTAAAGTGTAATTTTTTTAAATAAATTACACTTTTTTAGAATAGGTACTTACATGCACTTTCGTTCATTTCGTAATCAACTACAGAATGGATACAAAATGAAAAAATAATGAATAGTTTTAAATGGAAGCAGTGTTTTGCGAAGTTTGTTGATGTAGAATAAATTATACGTTTAAGTCAGAAATATTTAACTATTGAAAGTTTTGATATAAAGTGAGTCTAAACTTTTGACCGGCACTGCATATATATATATATATATATATATATATATATATATATATATATATATATATATATATATATATATATATATATATATATATATATATATATATATATATATATATATATATATATATATATATATATATATATATATATATATATATATATATATAGTAATAAATAGGAATTTATTGGAGGTTTTTTTGTATCAATAATTTTTAAAGAAGGGTTATTTTTCAATAGATGGCACCACTATGATAAAATTTAAATGCAATCGAAATTATGATATTTCATGAGAAATTTTTATTTATTCTTTTAAAATGGGATTTTTGGGGTAGATTGTGGATATAAATTGTATTAACATTTAAGGAGGTTTGGATTATCACTTTTATGGCGTATTAGTGGGGTTGTAGCTGGTTTTTCTTGTGGATTTTTTTTTGTTCTGACGTCCACTGGATGCGGGATAATATAAATGAAATATATATTATCCTTAATATAAAATAAATGAAATTTTATTTTACAATTAAAAGTATACGTGATATATATTAGAGATAGGTGTAAGATGTTACAGAAAAAATTCAGATACACAGACTTAATCAGAAAATTATAAAAAAAATCCTTAAGGCCAAGCCACCCTTGGCTCCCCATCTTAAATTTTGATTTAATAAGTTGTTTCACTTTAATAAGTTATTAAATATGTCAAAATGTATTTTGTTTTCTATGTATATGTGCGCTTTCCTTTCATCCAGTTAATCAATTTTTTAAAATAATATTTTCTCTTGAATATTCTCGCGCCACCCCTCTGGTGTGCTCGCGCCCCCCTAGGGGGGCGCGCCCCACAGGTTGAGAATCGCTGCAGTAAATGTTATTAGTTTATTGTTGATTTTTGATGTCTATAATTATTTGTTTGTAATATATTTTTTGGTGTTTGATGACGCAAGAACGAAATATATTTATGAAGTCACGCGTACGTTTAGCATCGTCGATTTGAAAGTCGAAAAAGGTCACAATGCCCACTTTTGATGTCCTCACATCTTAACGTCACCCAAACATCAACAGGAGAAAAAAACAAACCGGTTTTGTAAATTTATCAGAGCATGCTTTTTATTTAGGCAATATTGCATTGAATATAATTATGGATATTTAAATTTGTAGGAATGCTAACAGAAGAAACAAATAAACCAGAAGACTGCGATATGCATAACTCGCAATTTAGGTTTTTCTAAATATACAGTTTTAAAATAACCAATAAAAGTAAAGTATCTAGAATAAAATTGAGATTAATTGCTAAAGATTTATTCATAGCATTCCTTTATCTAATAAACCTATTGAATTCAATTTATAATTAAAGCGCGTTTCACAAGAGTTCATTAAAGACCTCATAATGCCTCCTTTGACATAAAATTCTTTTGTTCGATTGTGTTTTTCAAAATATTCTTCAAACTCATTATGTTTTCTAAATTGTTTTTTATTGTGTCTTGCATCAAAATTAAAATTCTAAAGAACTTGAATTTTTTTTATTTCTTTTGAATAATTGCTTTCTTTTTTAGTAACTCTCAAGATAAGAGCAAAAGAAGCCCTTTTCTCCTTTTGCATTTACAAACTCAACAAAAATAACGTATTTTAAATAAACGTCTTTAAAGGTTTCATTAGTTCATTCATAAAGATACATTAAATGACGCAGCACCATTATTCCTGTTGATGTATTTATCTTTAAACTAATGACATGAGTGAGACAGGAATGAATAACGTAAGGATAATTTAGTTTTTTTCTGGTTAAAAAGTTAAAATAAAAATATTTTTCTACTGATTTTTTGCTTTTATTATATTTATAAAAAAGATCTTGTTATAGTAATTATGCATAAGATTTTTTTCCTTATGTGTCTTAGATAATAGTTTTTTCAAAGCTTCTGAGCAGCACTTTATGCATGTTTTTAATATGTCTTTACCTTTTATATCTTTTCTAATTTTCTTTTCTGAGAATTATTTTGGAATTTCTTATATTACTTTAAATTATTGAAGCAATGACGAAATAATTTATCAAGATTTTGTTTAAAAATTGTAAAAATGGTCTTTAAAACTCATTAATAATTGTAAAGGTAAATAAGCTTGACAAATTGATTTTTTAAAAATTTAGCCGTAGGTTTGAAACGAATATTTTTTGGATAGAAGCTCAAGCTTAAAATCTGTATTAATGTCAAAAATTAATTTAAATGGTAGGGCGCAATTTTTTTAAAAAAAATGGTCTGCGACAGTTAGATTAACACCAAATAAAATTTTATTTCGGCTATTTACAGCATATTTCAGTGAAAATGCGTTTTTAGTACACGTATAAAAGAAAATAACCAAATTATTACGTACAACTGAGCGTGTTAATTCTATAATTATAGAATGAAGAAACTAATCAATGAATCAATTCGAGAATCACTGAATCAGATAATTAATACATATGTGATTAAAATGAACAATACATTTGCGAATAAATAAAAGGCAGCGAACTAATTAATAAACGGATCAACAGTTCGAAAAATGACTTATTCCTTAATTTTTCTGTTTCAGTGTTTCACATATTCACATATTATGTTTTATTGATTCGTTGTCACAATGATTCAGTGCGACTTATGAAAAATATTACTAAATTAAGCTATAAGAAAAAATAAATAAATAGTATTATTTTGTAATTTACTGGACTGACCTTCGTGAGAACGAGAGTTCGAATCCAAACAGCCGACGACTACACTTGTAGTAAATGGTGACTAGCGCACGTTAAATCTGCTGAGTCGTAAAGTCCTCCATGTTCCCATATTTTACCAATATTTGAATATAATTTAGCTCAGTTATTACTTAATTTTTACTTTATACAAAATGCGTTTGACAATTTTCCAAAGAGCTGTAGTGGGAAAAGTTGATTTTTAATATTGCTTTAGAATTCCAAATACTTACTTTGAAATCAATATTTCAATTCACATACACCAAAAAATATATAGTTTAATGTGAGAAAAGCAAATAAATGTATTTTTTACCATTACTGTAAAACTATACTTAAATATCTTAATCATTAAAGGAGGTTGGGATTGCCTGGTTAGCAGGGCGCTGGACTCTGGTTCGTGAGAACGGGAGTTCGAATCCTGCCGACCAAAGTCGGTAGCAAATAGTGACTGGTGCACGTTGAATCTGTCGGGTCACAAAATCCTCCATGTTCCAATGAGAAATTATACCTCTGGAGGTACTTAATATGAGATTGATCATTTACTGGTTCAAGACAAAATTACGATCTGTCGATGAATGAATGGATGTATGATTGGGTCCACCCTATAAACAGATGTGACGCATGGGTGTGGTAAAAGTCGAATTCTTGGCTATAGATGGTGCCTCTGGAAAACAAAAGCAAACTCACTCTTTGCCTTTATGGCGTAAAGGGAATACAGAGCAAGCTTAAACCGGACAAAATCACTCACATCTTTATCTTGTTATTATCTCGATTAATAAAATTATTATGTACCATAAATGGGAAATGGGGGTTATTAATTCCAACTTCGTTACTTTTTTTCTATACACAGCTTTTTTTAATCTATCCTCAATTTATCAAAAGAAAAAGTTTGAAAAAAAGGAAGAAAAAACCTACCCCTTACAATTATATAATTTTCTTATTGTGTGTTATAATATATATTATAATTTTATAATGTCTAATGTTATAATATTTATTATAAAAAAATATATATTATAAATATATCTCAAAACAAAGTCAATTTATCCTAGATGTACAGATTTTGTTAAAGATTACACAATTTACACTGCCTACATACAATTAAATACACGTAATGACATGTAACACATTGATAAAATATGCTCTGCAGATTTACATTTGTTTTAAAATTTGATGCTAACATTTAGTTTATTTACTTACAATTTATAAAGTTTAAAAATAGACTTTAGTGTTAACAAGATAGATTAACTTTTAATAGTGTAAACTGAATTCATGACGGTAACAATAAATTTGTTTCTCAATTTAAACAATACCCAATGCTTTGAATTATTCAAAAGTGCAGTCGAAACCTAGAAGTAATAATGATGTATATCTGCATATATGGTTTTTAATTACAAGAGATTTTACTCGATGCATCCGCAACTGACTCATTCAGATATTTGTGTAGCAATAGACTTGAGAACTGTATCGTTCTATTCAGAATGATTCCGATAACAAACAGGATTCGCAGTAATTAGCAAATTAAATTACAGATTATTTCATTGTATCTAATTGTCATTAGAAGGATAACAGCTATTTTGATTCAGGGGTTTCTAAGAAATATTCGAAGTTTTGCAATTTGAATGGTTTAATTAAATGACCGCGAGCAATTATTCAAATCGAGTTCCTGTTTCAAATAATACATTAGTGACGATCAGTTTAAAACTGTTTAAATGTCTAGGAAAATCCTTAGCAATAAATTTCCGAATTTATTCCATGTAAAGTAATACTACAAAAGAGAATTGATATTTCAAATTTGTATAAGTTGTTTCGGAAAATTTTTAAAGCTAAAATTGAAACCATGGGTTAAAAAAAGTGGATTCTATTAGTTTTAACATAAGGTGCCGACAACAAATCAGGTGATTTTTAGTGATTAACTTTAATTACTTAAATACACAAAAACACACGAAAAACTGAAAAGTATTGAATTTTTGAGCTTTGTCCATCATCCCTTTGTACGCGCTTCGCAATTCTTGTCAATTCATGAAGTACGCTGTGAAACAATCAATTTTCATTAGCTATTTCGAAAATAAATTAGGCTTAGGCTAATGCTATCGCATTTTTATAGTCTTTTAATAATGTTTCCCATTACTTAGAGCAACATCTCCACAGGGATTTATTTTTTAAAGAGCTTTTGTAGCATAAGCATGTTGTGCTTTGTGTACTGCTCTGTCGTAAATAAAATTGTTGCTTTAAAATTTATTATAAAATCAGTTGATTCCCTGCTGTACCTTGTACTACGAAGGTAAATAATGCCTCAAAGTGTTTTTTAATTATTTATGATCAGAAGTTTTGTCTCCAAACTTTTAAGCCTCACGATCTCAGTGACTTTTTTATGAAGTCCCAAAAGATTAAACAGGCAATGTGAGAAGTGTTATTTAATGACGAAATAGGTCTGCAAAATCTTCATGGTTTTGGAACTATTTCAATTATTTTTAAGGTATCTTTATTCACTAACTCCTCCCTCAGCCATGGTATTTTCAATACCGAAGTACCATCATATTGTATATTTTAAATACAGGCATATTCTTATGAAGGATAATACAGAGAAGGGTAACTTATTCTTGCACCATATATGGCGCAAGAATAAGGTTGGTATCCTAACAATTTTAGAATTATTTTATAACAATTTAAGCAAACTTTCATAAAAATTATTAGAAATAAATTATTAGAAAAAAATACTTATGTACTTAATAAATAACATTTTATTAAGTATATAAGTATACAAAGAGGTGGAACTTATTCTTGCACGATGAATGTTGCAAAAAAAGGATAATATCTTCACAATTTTAGGATTATTTCATAAACATTTAAGGAAATTTCATAAAATTTATTACAAATAAAGTATTATATTTTATTAAGTATATAAGTATACAGAGAAAGGAAATTATTCTTGCCCCAGAAATGGTGCAAAAAAAAGGATAATATGCTGTCAATTTTAGGAATATTTTATAATTAATTAATGAAGGAAAATTTCATCAAAATTATTACAAAAAGAGTGCGTAGTTTTAATAAGGGTATCATTTTTATCTGTTATAGAATCAGTTAAATTATATTGTTTAGTATATCAGTTTCTCCTGATTATTATGTTATTAGATTTACTTATTATGTTACTTTAAAATACAACAAATAAAGAGAAAAATTTAAGCGGTTAAAATAACCGTCACATCAAGCCTGCTACCAGCTGATCTGATTTGCGATGCTGGCTGGCTTAATTAAAAAGCCTGTGAGCTGAAATAATTCAATCTTTGATAAATCTTATTATTGACTTTTTCAGTTCTAAGTAAGCTGTAAATCTTCTGCAAGATTCAGTTAGAAAAAACCGCAAAGAGGTGGCTTTCAATCAAATTACGCATAAGAATAAATTGATAAAAAGTAAAATAAATAAAGTTATGTATTTATTTTAATGTATTTAACACTATTTTAAGATGACTAGTACCAGCATATAAGCATTAAAATTTATTGCTTTGAGATATGTAAGACATGCTTTAATTTGATTAAATATTTGACCTGATTGACATTATGAATGATCAACATGTTTTAAACCAATTCGAAGTTAGAAAAGCATTCTTAGAATTTATTCACATTAATTAGATTTCAGGTTAATGGAATTTGAGTGGAATGGAGCTTATTCTATCAATCTGGAATCAGATTAAATGGAGGCAAGAATATATAACATCTATTTCTAAGACTCACAATGCTTACACATAAGTTTATCAACACATTTTTCTTGGATAATAATTTTAAAAATGTTTTCGGAAAAAATATTTGCAATGCGTTTAAATCAAGTTATTACATTCTTTGTAAAGCAAATTCGTTTTACTATGAAATATATCTAAAGTGTAATTCACGTATACAACAAATATCTATGAGAAAAAATTTAGTGAACAATTTATATTAAAAATGATAATAAAATTTAAATATAGCACATAATTTAGTAATCAGATATACAGCAATAAAGATTAAAAAAATGGATTGTTATGTTGAATTATAATCTTTTACGTGTTTTATTTAACTTTCATTTTATTCATTCCCTTAAAACAAATTCCATATTTTAACCTATCCATAATATTTTCGACAAATTTAATACACGGCAATAATGGAATGATGTAAAACGACAGTTTTATTTTATTCTACTTGTTAAAAAAATCATTTTCAACCTTCCCAAAAGATTACTCAGCATTCGTTGTTATCTAAGTTTTCCCTTTTCGACTAACAATTTAATTTCAAATTATATAAAAATATTATCCTCACCTCTATCAAAATCGTAAATCACAGGCGGAAAAAGATACCGCTATTTAAAATTCCATTTCTTTATTTGGTCAATTTTCAAGGTTAAAGACAATCTTGCTGGAAACTGTTATTTAGTTTCTAATATTCATAAAGTGACGACGATAGAGTCTCTTTCATTTTAAATGCTAAAGAAGCAAACATATAGCCATTTTTATACATATGCTTACAATTGATGCTATTATATTTAAATGTAATGAAAATTTTTTTGTTAAGAATGATTTTTTATATCATGTTACATATGCACGTATATTTATGATAAATATTAAAATAAATATTTTAAGGATCATGAAATTTGACCCTAAATATAAGATCTCATGAAAATAAAAAACTAAGATTAGTAATAAATGTAGTTTAAAACTAAAGTTCAAATTAAAATAAAAGATATTCATTTAAGATCTTAATGCATTTTTAGAAGAATTGGTAAATGTGAAATTTAATATAAACACAACTTGAAACAGAAACATTCAGTTTCCCTAGTTTTTTTGGCTTTATTTTATTTTACTCTTTTAATTTTTAACTAACATGTCTGCGCTGCTTTTGTGTGAACAACATTTTTCATTGCATTTATTGCTAAACAAACAATTTTTCTTTTTAAAAATAATTGTTCAGAGATTGGTGACATAAGAATATAGGTAAGTCTGTTATATTTTTAATTTCATGGCTTTGTAAGTTTTCGCCTATTTCTGAAACACAAGTCGATTTCAAATGCAGATTAAAATGCTTGAAAAATATCTCATGAAGAGTTTAGAAGATAGAGTAACGTTGAGTCTTGAAAAAACCGTTCTTATAACCTAAATTAAAATAAAATTATGGATTGAAAACATAAAACTATGGATTAAAAATGTTAAACTATGGATTAAAACAAATAAAACTATGGCCTAAAACAAAATTAAACTATGGTCTAAAACTAAATGAAACTATGGATTATAACGAAAAAAAAATATGGTCTAAATCAAAACAATTTTATAACCTTAAACAAAATGAAACTATACTGTAAAACAATATAAAACTGAACTAGAAAAATGATTCACATAACATGTATAGCGAAAAGTAATTAAATTCGGTTGCTTAAAACAATTTTATATGAAAGCAAATCATTTTTGAATAATGTAATTTGATTCCTTGCTTCTACAATTAAGAATATTTTTTATTAGCAATGCAACACAAGAGCTCTGTCTACTTTAAGCTAGTTTTACCATAGTAAATTGGATTATGCGTGAATAATTAAATTTAAGTTGTATCTGAAAACTCTAATGACCTTTAGGAGATCGAATTCGTGACTGGAGTATACAAATAATACAAAATTATCTTAAAGTGCACTAGTATATTTATTCTTATGTATTTTTGCTGGAAATTTAATTAATTTTGCACGGACCGGCAGCCTCATTTAGAAAATATGTGATGGAAATATCTATTTAAGCAATGAATTGTTTTCTAATCTGAAGGGAATTTTATTTCTATGATGAAGATATTAAACGTGAGAATTCTATAACAATAAATGTGATTTTGGCATTTTAAAGGAAAAAAAAGCTATTAATTTTCAAAAATTTTTTTATCACAACAAATTTTTGCGATAATATATTATTCATAACTTTTTCAAAGTTAAAATTTTATTCTTACTAGCCCCCTGCTCGTTTCGCTCTTTTACCCCAAGGATTACTTCGTTGTGATCTTTGCTTCTTCTAGTGAAACAGAAATTTAATAGAATAACAAAATGCCATTTTTTTTATTGTTACTACGCAATAAAGCCCAATTCCTTATTTTTTGGAATTTTGAACTCGAGTTTAAAGAAAATTATTTATAAAGTAACAAACTTGTCTTTTAAGAGTTAGTATTTTTTGTGGAATTAATAAGATACCAAGTTATATGCATATAGTCTCAGCAAAACTTAACTTTTAATATCTTTTTATTGATCAATGAGTATTGTTCCACCGCTATAAAAATAGTTCCCATTGTTGTTTTAAATCATTTTAAAAGTGCGTGTAACAATTGCAGATACGATTTATAAGAATAGTAATGATTATGAATAATTTAATCAGAAAGAACATAGTAATTATCTAGAATTATGTCATGAAACATATTTTGCTTGTAGGTGAGCATAAAAATGCATGCCAATAAACTCCTATTGGCATGCATTACTTTTTTTGAAACTCTTCTACTTAACTTCATTTTTATATTTGCCTATTCTAGATCTTTTTATTCATTAAAGATAAAGATACAGGGAAAATATTCATATAGTTGAAAACAATGAAAGACTTCATAAGTTTGATACTTTACTCATAATGCTGGAGAACAATGTTTTTGTTTTTTGTTGAATGAGTTTTGTAATAGATCTTAGTTACTTTTGTAGCAAAATTTGCAATTAATTTCGTCCTCCAAGATACATTTTTATTTTTAAATGACATTTTTAGTCAATTTTTGTCGTAGCGTGCATGTTTTAATTTTATGAACAATATCTTTGTGTGTTTTTGAATAATCATCATCGGGAATCGCCCCTAGCCGCGTAAGACGACGTTTCCGGGAATGAGGTTCCTATGAAACTTTAGCCCTGATGATGTATATATATATATATATATATATATATATATATATATATATATATATATATATATATATATATATATAACGTTTTGAACTTATAGATTTTGTAAAAAAATATAATTTTTAAAAAACCTGTGGCTTTAGGCGCAAAATTAATTTTGGATAAAAAATTTGTTCCCCATCCAACGTATATTCCAACTTATTCAATATTCAAACATTGCAATATTCCAACTTATTTTTTATTGCAATGTTGCGTTGTTCGGATTTGCAAAACCTGAGAATTATTCATTGATATCGATAATTTTCATTAAGTTGAAAAATCTCTCCAAATTAGCATTTTTTTCTCACATTAACAGCTTTTAAAATAGAAGTGATTTCCCCCTTCTAAGGAATTTACGGCTAAAGTTTTTAAAAAGCAATTTTGCCTAATTTTATTTGGTGAAAGATAATACTGTCAATTTGTACAGAAAAACCAATTTTCAGTATTTAGTTTATTAACCGAACATAATTTTAGGACTGAATTTGCAGCAATAACGTTCCTATTCTTGTAATTTTAAGCTAGAAATACACTTCGCTAGAAATGAGTCATTAAGTAATAAAAAAAGTAGTTTTTGTGGGAAATTAATAAGTTACCAAATAAATTATAAATTCTGGAGCTAATTATCCTAATTATCAAATGTTTAAAACTTTTCATTTCATCGTTATTCATCTACAGTTTACTACTCACCCATGTAATTGGACTTTTTAAAGTATTGTTGTTTCTGAACAGAAAAACCGAAATGTAACTTTAGTTTAAGCGTTCGAAACTATTACAACGGTGCATACAATTTTTTGTTATAGAGAGATATCTTATATATACATATTTTGCGATGTAAAATTGTTAAGTTATATTTATGTTATTATTGATAAATAACACCGAGAACAAATTTTTGTTTTGTTTTTTGTTGCGTGAGTATTTTTAACAGATCTTAGATATTTTTGTATTGCTGAGTTGCAATTTGCAATCGGTTTCTTTGTCTCTTTTCTGTAAAAATATATAGGTTTAAGAGCATTATTTATAACAGGGGGTCTCTTAAATGTTGCGACAAGCTTTTAGGAAAGTTAGAGCACATCAGCAGAATTAAAATATGCATAGGAACCCATGATCGGAACTGTCGTCATACGTCACTAGGGGTGTTTTCTAATTATGAACTGTTTCTTCATGTGCTTTTGAACAGTTAATAAAAGGAAAGGGTCACGTTTGACGACATTTCTGGACATTTTCTATACAATTTAAATTATGATGATGTGCTTTAACTTCTCCAGAAGTTTGTCACCAGATTAGCGCGATCCCTTGTTATATAAAACATTTTTAAACTTGTACATATCGATAAAAACTAGACAAAAGTTGTCGTTTTGAGGAAGAAAAAAAATTATCCTTGAGAGCAAAAATATTTTAAGATTTGAAATCTCCAGACCCGATTTAGTCAAGATCAAGTTGTATAAATGCAACGAAAAATTGTTCTCCAGTGTAATTTATGTAATTATAGATTTTAAATTTGAAGACCTAGGAAGAACGGCTTATGTTCATTTTTCACAAAAATTATAACTAGATCTCTATCAGTTTTTAACTTTCGAAAAATCAATAATGGGAAAAATTGGTTCTCCCCGAGAGTTAAGTAAGAGAGTTAAGCTATAGTAAAGATTTGCCGTACTGTGGTCACCTTTACGGATCGTGTGTAAATTCTTTTTTTCACAGAATCAGCTTTTATGGACATAAACTGCTCTTTCCCTTGATCTCCTATTATCAAAAATGAATAAATTTTTATAAATAAGACATTGCTAGCTCCAGTTTTAAATTGCGTATTGTTTTGGATATCTAATATTTACGACGATTAAAGAGTGGGCTGTAAATTTAACACATATTTTATTGTAGGAAGTTCACCATAGAATGTCCTTAGCGAAGAACGATATATTTTTTAATAGATATCCATAGTTTCATTATAGGACACTCGCCATAGCGCATCCTCACCTAAGAACAAACAAAGTAATTATAAAACAAAACATTAAGAAACCGTCGCCAAATTGGTGAATTATCTGTAATATGGCGACAACAACAAATTTAGATTCATAACATTTAGCATTTTCCCCCGCATTGAATAATTACACTGGTGGACATAATTAGGAGATGGAAAGCATTTTCACACATTCATTCGCACATGCAAGATACCCGCACACCGCTCCATGTGTTTGACAATGGTTGCGTGAATGCCCAGAGGTAGGAGGTCCTAGAGCCCAATATGCGTCTTTTCAGGGGCGCTGTTGGTCCTGAGTTCATTTTTATGGACGACAATGCGCGACCACATAGGGCTCTCATAGTTGATGAGTATCTGGAAAGCGAGGATATTGAACGAATGGATTGGCCAGCCAAATCCCCTGACCTGAATCCTATTGAACATGCTTGGGATGCTCTTGGGAGAGCTATTGCGATGCGCCAACCTTCCCCCAGAACCATTCTGGAGTTAAAAATTGCTCTGGTGGAAGACTGGGAGGGTCTTCCACAAGTTCTCCTTAACTCCCTTATTAACAGCATGCATACTCGTTGTGGATGCGGTCTGTCTGTCAGGGGTGACCATACACCATACTAGAGGCAACACACACTGACCAAGCCTCACTTTTATTGTCATCTTTTATCCTTATGTTCAGACTACATTGGATTTATTGGCAATAGGTCTTGCCAGTGAATGGCACTTTCATTTTTGTTTTGCATACTTTATTATCTTGGAATAAGCTATATCCATACCAAATTTCATTTATTCATATTCAGTATTTTTTGAGATATTTGGGAAAATGTCTTCCATCTCTTAATTTTGTCCACCAGTGTATGTTATTCAATTGATCATCAAGTAAAGAGTTAAAAAAATTGCAATTAATTTGATAGTTTTAAGAACAAAACATTGTTCTTATTATTCAATGCGAATTCACAATATATAAGCATAAGTAACATGATAAATAATTACAAGCTTTCTTTAAAGTATATAAATCAAGCTATTAACAAAAATTAAAATTATTCAATTGGCAGCAAACATAATTTAGAGATGTCATGTTTATATGTTCCTGTAGAAGTGCGAATTACAGCGACACGTACATTATTATCATTACCTCTAATGACTTTTATTATCTAACATAAAGGCCAGTTATGCACAGGTGTATTGTCTTCTTTTAAAATAGCCAGTCTGCCGGGGACAATATTAATTTTCTTAAAGTTCAATTTGTGTCTCTGTTGGAGGTGATTTAAATAATCACGCTTGCAGTTCCTCCAAATTGCTTGAATAAACTTAGTTAATAATTTCCACCTACTTAATCGATTTGAAGCTATATTTATTTCAGGTTCTGCTATGGCAGTTATCGGTCAACCGATTGAAAAATGTGCCGGAGTAAGAATATTAAGATCATTAGGGTCAGCTGATAAAGGAGTGAGTGGTCGAGTTCAAGATTAATTTAATTTGATTACAAACAGTTAAAAATTCCTCATACTTTAATTTAGTAGTTCTTGCTACTCTTTTAAAATAAAATTTAAGGGATTTAATTCCTGCTTCCCAGATACCTCCAAAATTGGGTGCTCTAGGAGGAATAAGCTTCATTAAACAGTTTTTCGATTTTAAAAATTAATTGAATATGGTTATCGACAATAATTCATTTATTTTGACATCTATTTCCTAATGCTTGCAACAAAGATATAAATATATCATCTTCCATTTCCAAAAGCTTTGCTTCTCCTTTTAGCGAAGCACGAATATAATCAAATTTTTCATTATCTGATAAATTATTGCTGCTTCCAATAGCACTATTAAATTGTTTTTTGAATGTTGCGAATTCTAAATAAAATTCCCGAAAATGTCGGAATAGGCACTTCAGGAATACGATAACTAATGCAATTCAACATAGAAGATTGTTTATTGTGTTAGAAGAAGTATTATTTATAGTGCTAGTTGTTTTATGATTTTTAATGAGGTTTTTAATTCTTTCCTCCACTTTTTCTAATCTGGAGTTGATATCCAACAATTCTTCTACTTTATGCATTGCGGCTTTATTCTCAATAGTGTCACAGTAGTTGTCACGTAACATGCAAACGAATGATTTTTTCAATATTATTCTGCTTTGTGTCCAAATCAATTTCATTATATTCTTCATCTGGTTTACCCAACAAAGTTTAGAGACGAGTTATTTGTTCTTTGATGCCCCCCTCTTTATTATTAAGTTTTTCCATTATTGCGAAATCAAATTTGTTCAATCTTACACAGTCAAATAGTTCACAAATAATCCATGATACGAAATCGAATTTCCGGTTAAGTCTCCGGTTAAGACGACCAAAAATGTTTACGACGATTAAAGAGTGGACAGTGAATTTAACAAATATTTGATTACAGGACATTCACCACAAATTGTCCTTAACAAAGAGCGATATATTTTTAATTGATCTCCATAGTTTTATTATAGGACACTCACCATAGAGCATCCTCATCAAAGAACGAACAAAGTAAATATAAAACAAAACGTTAAGAATCCGTCGCCAAATTGGCGAACTATCTGTTACATGGCGACAACAACAAATTTAGATTCATGACATTTAACACCTTAGATAGAATACTATTACGCTTAACTATTTCAATTCTGATATTATGTAGAACAGTGATTGCAATAATCTAACTGTGGTATAATTGTAGTATAACGCGTAGCACAGACTAATAATCAATATAGAGAGTTGTATAGACTGCACGTTTAATCTATAATTTTGGAATTCATACTAAACAATAAAGTAAACACACGTTATGGGTGTCAACAAAATACTAAAATGTAAAAAAAAAAAAAAAAAAAAAATCCTTTTCAAAATCAAACGAAATATCATCTAGATCATTCTTAATGGTGATTGATATTGGCAATATTTGTTTCGGATTTTGTTAAAATTATTGTTTTTTACTTATATAAATGACCTCGAAAAATAGTTTGAATAACATTTTTCATTAGGATTTTGAAAGTACGAAGGGTGTCTCAAAAGTACTGGAAATGATCAAATATCGTAAGAAATTGATTAAAAATCTGAAAACCAACGTATTTTCAGAAGGTGCATTTAACGACATCCTTAGAGCTTTGGTTAGAGTTTGGTGTCATTAGACATGTATTTAAACGTATCAACTTTTGTTTTTTCGAACTGACCTGGGTTTTTTTTTGTTGAGATATTTCCATTTTTGAAACATTTTATATCTTATTTTCACTTTGCAATTGCTGCGCCATCTATGATACAAAATGCAAAAACATTCACATTAAGTTGTAGTATTCTTTGATGGAGAATATTTCATTAAGAAATCAGCATTAAAAAAGAGGTTTGTATTTAAGATTTTGTTTTGAAGTTGGTCCTAGTCACCAGGGTGTGCGTTTCAACATTGATTTTAAAATAATTGAATACATTTTTTGGGAACATTTCATATTTTGTTTTCATTTTCAATTCGATGATATTCGGATTTTTTCTTACTTTTTCGAAACTTATAAAGGTAATTATTGCGGACTCAATAAAATGTGGTACACAAATTTTGGTTAAAATATCATTTCATTATTTAATAATTAAAGTTAAATTCTAATGATATAAATATATATACATTACTCAATAACAGTACGAGGCACGGAATATACAGTACGCAACCAGTGTATTTAACCGTAGTAAATATATTTAGAGAAGTTAAAATTTCAGGGAAAATAAATTAATACTAAAGCAGAAAAGCACAATAGGGGCTAACAGTGTTCAAATGCATTTTTTTTTACCAGATATATCAAAAATAAAAATGTTTTATCTTTTTCGAGCAGTTTAGAAAAACATAGCAGAACAATTAAGTCAAAGTCATTAGTGTCAACAATATAAATCGTTTTATAAATCTTTTAGAAACAAAAAGATCAAACTTATTTAGACGGACATAAAATTAAGTGAAACAATGTGCATTGAATTAAGATAGATTATGATGCTCTGGTTTTAAGATAGCATATAAAATTCAATCTAAATTTTTTATGAACAATTTGTTAAAAGAAACCCTTGTCTGACGTGTTTATGTATTTTAAAAAACTTCCGCTATGCGTCTTTGTAAAAGAATTTTTTCTCCCTAAAATCATAAATATAGCATTAAATTTAATGATTTAATGTTTGTAATGTCTGCCTTGATTATCTTGAATAATGAATTTCGTTTAAATTTGACATAAAAAATAACTAATATTTGAAGATTAATGGTATTCCTAGAAGCAGCATCACGAAAAAGAAAGACAATATATGTATATAGTCTTCTTTATATTTTCTTCTATGTGAAAAAGTATAGTATATTTACACGAAAAATGGTGTAGTAGTGAAACACTAAAAGTAAAAACATAAAAGTATATATATATATATATATATATATATCTTTATATAATATAAGAAGAGAGTGAAATGATAACAAATAGCCAATCACAGAGCACTTGCGGTTAGTAACGCAAAAAACGGCCAATTAAAATTGAGAACGCATGTGTGTGAAAAGGTAATAATTTTTAATAATGCTGCTTGCTAAAACTTACCATCTAAAGCTGAGTGGATAAAGTTTTTTCTCATTCATTTCAATAATGATTTGGTTGTCATCAGCATAAAATTAAGAAAAGTCGTAAGAGTATTGTTTTCCTTTAAATATTTTTGCATCCCTAATTTAAAAATATTTTCTAGTATTATTAGCGAAAATATTTAATTATGGTTGAGAACTCATCAAATTTGTTTGAGCAATATAATGTTATAAGAATATAAATGTTATTTTAAAAAATGATTGCTTCGAAAAATCACTTCTGTTCACCAAGACATCTAATTGTTTATAATACTAATAGATAGTTCCTCTTTTGGTCTTCGATTTTACTCAGGTCAACGGATTCATAGATCTGATCTGACTTCGTCAGGCCAGAAGAGGATAAGCAACAACAACAACTAATAGATAGCAATATTTGAACGTGGGAAGTAGAGGCACAAGCGTAAGCAAACAGATTTGGTCAACAAGATTAGAGACAGACATATTACATCGATGCTGCATGGCATGGCTCACCTACTCACATTACTTGTTACACTTTTTATACCAATTGGGTATAATATGAAAAAAGCACAACTACTTACATTTACTAGGAATAACATTTACCTTTTAGTTTAATTAATAAACTGAGTTTTAAATATGCTTACTAAATTCATAAACTTCTGTAAAACAACAATATAAATTATTTCCAAAGGAACTAGACTAATACAATTCCAACCTGGCGAGTAGCGACTTATAACAAGACACTACGTTTGATGCTTTTACTTGTTGCTAGAAATCAGGTTCGCAGAAAATGCTGTTTACTAGTTAAATTTAGTAGGAATAACACGATCTGTGACTTAGGCTATAGTATACCCAATTCTTCAACAGGAAATGCTCACAAACATGGTCAATAAGATTGGAGACAGACATATTACATCGATACTGCATGGAATGGCTCACCTATTTATATTACTTGTTACACTTTTTCCATCAATTCTTCAACAGGAAATGCTCGCAAATTTGGTCAACAGGATTGGAAACAGACCTATTACATCGATGCTGCATGGAATGGCTCACCTATTTATATTACTTGTAACACTTTTTCTACCAATTCTTCAACAGGAAATGCTCACAAATGTGGTCAACAAGATTATAGACAGACATATTACATCGATGCTGCATGGAATGGCTCACCTACTTATATTACTTGCTACACTTTTTCTACCAATTCTTCAGTAGGAAATGCTCACAAATTTGGTCAACAAGATTGGAGACAGGTATATGGAATGGCTCTCCTACTCACATATAAAAAATGTATTTTTGAACTCATTCTGCAGCAGCAACAGTTTTGAAAAAAGAAAAAAAACTTCCTGCTACAGTACACTATCTTGCTAGAAGTATCCGGTTACATACTGATACGGACTTGGAGAGTTCTTCATTCATTTATTAAAGTAATGTTGACCCCTGTTTTTCATCGATGTCAGCCCGCACACTCCTGGATGATTGTATACCAGTTTTTAATTAGTAACTCAACGAATAGGCTTCCAAGCATCCATCATAGCTGAAGAAAGCGTTGGCAGCTGGATGACCGATTTGGTAAACTACATTATCTGCGCTTTAATTCATCCCACAGGTCTTCTATAGGAATGAGATAGGTGCTCTGATAAAGTCGGTTTCGTTTTTTTTTAATCACCGATTTATTTAAACCACAGCTGTGTAAGCCATGATAAATGAGGCGCTACCAACATTCTAAGCTTCTCGGTAAAATTTTGTCTGGTGGTATGAAATTTTATCTTTTAATGCATTATTCTTAATTTCAAGAAAATTTTTATTCTAAAGTAATTTTCTACACGAGAGTACAAAAAAAGGTTTCAAAAGTTCAAATAACACGATAATGTTCCAGTCCCCTCGTGGCTTTTAAAATGTTGGCAAAATTAACCAAGATTTTGAAAGTTTTAATGTTATAATTTGTATAACTTAATGAATTATTTTTTAAAATCTTAGTTGTTGCAATGATGTTGTAATTTATTTACGTCGCACTATAGCTGCTCAATGGGCTGTTGCCGACGGTCTGGAATGCATTCCTGAGGATGATCCAAAGATGTGCCGTAGCAATTTTGTTCCTCTGCAGAAGGGATGGCACCCCCTCTTTGGTAGCTCGACGACCTGAGAGTGAACTGGAGCACTTTATGGTAGAACAGTTTAACGAGGACAAAAACCAAACACCCTCGGTCCCATTGCTGGCTGATCAAAGTAGACTCTTACCCGCACACTGACCTCAGACAGTGATGTTTGACTTTGGTGATCTGTTGGGAGCCGTGTCTTAACGATCTGCCCACTGCGGGACCAAAAAGCTTAGTAGTTGGTAGTCTTTTAAGTGAATAGAGCAAATATGGAAAAATGGACCTTCCCCAGAAAAAAAATTCTATAGAATTCAAACATTGTTAAAACCATTCACATGCATTTCAAATATTATGTTTACAACTCTGTTGTAACATATGTTTACAAATATGTTACTAAGACACTCAGACCAAACTTTGAAGATTTATAATCATAGTTTTAATCTAAATATTATACAAACAAAACACTTTAAAATGAATAATACTTTTAACTTCCTTATACTTATTAAATTATACTTAATAATGAATGTTTTTCGATATCTTGAATTAAAACTCTTTAAATTATATTGCATCCTTTTAGAAAAATATGTTCATTTAATTGTATTTTGTAATATATAATATTGCACTGTAGTACATATTTTTGTATTGTGTAGTATATAATATTGTTTTATATAGTGTATATTATTGTATTGTGTAATATATATTATTGTGTTGTGTAGTATAATTTAATGATTAATACACACTGCACCACTTTAAAGACCAATATACAAATAACACCACAATCTTTTTTTTTTTTAAAAAAAAACATGTTTACACGATATTGGTGCTTTAAACCACAATAACCATATTAAACCATAGTGTCATACAGATTTGCAGTAACTTTAAGACGTTAAGTTAATATAAATTCATGGAACAATTTTCACAGAAATATGGTTCAAATCGGTTTCATTTTATGTGTGCAGCAAACTTAAACGGCTTTACGATTCTCTGCGATTGCAAACAGTGAAACATTACTTTGAAAAGTAATAGCTGGAGATATCTCAATTTTATTCAACATCTAGGGATGATAGATAGTATTAAAATGCATTTAAGTTTTTGTTCGGTCATAAGCGAAGCGCCATCTGTAGCAATTGTTGTGAACTGCTCAGTTTCTCTTGAACTCTTGTTTGAGCCAGTCGTGGCTTCCATTGTAATAGTGCAATGATTTTGGTTATTTACAATTTTTAAAATAAAGTATTGTTTGTTGAAATTATAGTATTTAATGAACCAGCGCACTGTGTACAATCGTGTACATAATAAAGTGATCCTAGTGGAACCGGAGAAATCGAACTTTCGGCTTGTTGTGGAATGCGTAGTTTCATGTCGTTTTCTTCATAATGAGCAGTAGCAGTGAAGAAGACAAAAAATCAGAAAAGACTGTGCTTAGTCGCAGAAAGGGTTATTTGAAAGGTCGAATAACCAAATTAGAGACATTTGTTCGTGAGAAAGCCGAAACAGCTGGACTATTATTGCTTCAATGCAAATTAGAAAACGTTTTGGATACTTGTGATAAACTAGAGAAATTAAAATTGGATTACTATGCCACCCTCGATGAAAAAGATTTGCCCAATTTTGAAGCTGAAATGGACAATTTAGAAGAGTCTATAGAACATATAAAGGTAAGCTTGCAAACCTTTATATTTAAGTTTCAACATAGTGAAGTTAGAGGCAATGATTCTATTGTAACTAAAATGAATTTAAAGTTACCAGATATTAATTTGCCTACATTTAATGGACAAGTTGAGCATTGGTCAAGCTTTAAACAACAATTCGATAGTTTAATATCTAATAATTCTTCACTGTCTGATTTACAAAAGTTGATTTATTTGAGATCATCGCCTAAGGGCGATGCTAATTATATAGAAACTAGTGAAGATTCCTTTGAATCTTTAATGAAAGTTTTAATTGATAGATATGAGAATAAGCGTATTGTGGTAAATAGTTATATTTCTAATATATTAAACTTAGAAAAGTTATCGTATGATTCTTTTAAAGACATAAGAAATCTTATTGATGTGTTAAACCGTAATTTAAGAGGTTTAAAACTTTTGAAATTAGAAAGTAACGATTTATGTTATCAATTGCTAATGAATATTATTCTACAAAAAGTAGATAAAAATACACGTAAGGAATTCGAAATGTCTCTAACAACTTCTGATTTACCCGAATGGGATAAGTTTTTGGACTTTCTTCATAAAAGAGCTCAGTTATTAGAGAATTTACAAGGTGTGCAGCCAAATAAATCGAAACTTCATCCCGTAAATAAAAGTAAATCTTTTATTCTAAAATCTAGTTTGAAATGTTTGTTGTGTAAAAAACCGCATGAACTGCATAATTGTCCATTATTTTTAGATCTTTCCCCTTTAAAAAGGTTTGAAGAAGTTAAAAAATTAAGGCTTTGCATTAATTGTTTTGGTAATAATCATAAACTTTCCAATTGTTTTTCGAAAGTTTGTTGTAAAATTTGTAACTGTAAACATAACGATTTACTTCACAGAGATAATTCTCGCCCGCTTGAAACTATTAAATCAAGTTCAGATATGCCAAAACAATCCCCCACCCTGGCGCCAAATGTATTGAGTAATATTTCTGAAGCCGGTGAAATTGCTGACTCAGAGAAATCGAAAGAGAGTATCGTCTCCCACGCATTCTCAACTCGTAGTCTAAATAGTAATAAATTAGTTCTTCTATCTACTGCCTTAATTAACATCTGGAGTCCGCTTAAAAATAAATATGTTTTAGTAAGAGCATTGTTGGACAATGGCAGTCAGTCGAATTATTTAAATTCTGATACTTGTTTTGATTTGGGGTTGAAGCGAGAAAAAATAAACATTTCTGTTAGTGGATTGGGAGAGAATAAAATGAATGTTAAGTGGAAGGCGACTTCTTTGATTTGTAATAAGGATTTATCTTTTTCTTCGCAAGTTGAATTGTTAATAGTTCCTAGAATTACGGGCTTGATTCCATCGACTCCCATTAAAATTAGTGAGCATTGAATTCCTGATCGTGCGTTATTAGCTGATCCAAATTTTGAGATACCGAATAAAATAAAGATGATTATAGGAGCTGAGCTCTTTTATGATATTTTAAAGGAAGGAAAAACCAGAGTTTCTCCTAATTTGTTATTCCAAAATTCTGCTTTTGGTTTGATAGCAACGGGTAAGGTTCATGAGAACAATTTAAATTCCTTTTGCGGTTTAACACATACCTCTGAAAATATTGAAGATTCTCTTCAGAAATTTTGGGAAATCGAAAGTGTTTCGTCAGATATGCTTACTGGTGAGGAGGAATATTGTGAAAATCATTTTTTAAAAACTCATTATCGCAACGAATGCGGTAGATATGTGGTTCAAATGCCACTCAAAAAGGATCCCCAATGTTTAGGTGATTCAAAGAAACTAGCTTTAAAGAGATTGAATAATATATATAGAAAGTTAGACTCTAATCCTGAACTTTGTAACTTATATAAAGACTTTATGCTTGAATATCAAAATTCAGGACACATGCAACTAGTTGACACCGATATTAATGTAAACTCTAGTTACTATATTCCCCATCTTGGCGTACATCGCCCTGACAAAACTACCACAAAATTGCGTGTCGTTTTTGATGCTAGTGCGCAAACATCGAGTGGTGAATCACTTAACTCTATACAAATGAAGGGGGGCGTGCTTCAGGATGATTTATTTTCAATTATGTGTAGATTTAGGAAACATCCTGTAGCCTTTACGGCTGATATTAGAGGTATGTTTCGTACTGTCTTAATTGATGAAAATCAACGAGACTTACAAAGAATATTGTGGAAATTGAATAAAGATGAAGAAGCTAAAATTTACAAGCTCTGTACTGTTACCTATGGTACTACCTCTGCTCCATTTTTGGCAACGCGTGTCTTAAGACAAATTTCGATTGATGAAGGGAAGGATTTTCCCATTGCAGCTCGTGTCGTCCAAAATGATTGTTATATGGACGATGTAGTCTCGGGGGCTAATGATATTTCTTCGGCCTTAGAGTTAAAAAATCAGTTAATAAACCTTCTTCATCGGGGTGGCATGGATTTACACAAATGGTCATCTAATGAACAGTCCTTGTTAGAAAACTTACCGTTTGAAAACCAGGAGTACCATTTCGATATTAAAAACAACGTTAAGACTCTCGGTGTGATATGGAACCCAAATGCAGACTTGTTTGAATTTTCAATTTCAGATATCACTAATTTGACGAACTGTACTAAAAGAACTGTTTTATCGTGCATTTCAAGACTGTTTGATCCATTAGGCCTCTTGGAGCCGGTGATAGTGAAGGCCAAAATTTTTATGCAAAAGCTCTGGCTACAAAAACTGGACTGGGACCAGGCACTGCCAGAATGCAAAGTTAAGGAGTGGGAGAAGTATGCTTCCTCTCTTCTCTGTGTGAAAGACATTAAAATAGACCACTGTGTAGCGAATGGAACTGTTTCCTCCTTTGAAATCCATGGCTTCTGCGATGCTTCGCAAGATGCATACGGTGCAGCGATTTATTTACGATGTAAAAATGAATTGAACCAAGTGACTATTAACTTACTGTGCAGCAAGTCACGCATAGCGCGGATAAAAAAGTTGACGATTCCTCGTTTAGAATTATTGGCGGCTGAACTAATGTCCAAACTTCTACAGAAACTGTTAAAAGCTCTTCAAATGGATATACAAAGTGTCTACTTGTGGTCGGATTCAACCATAACTTTGGCGTGGATACGAACTGATCCATGTTTGTTGAAAACTTTCGTATCGAATAGAGTGTCCAAGATTCAAGAAATCACTAGATTATTTAAATGGGGACATGTGCCTTCCGAAAGCAACCCTGCTGACCTTATTTCGCGTGGTGTTACTGCAGACAAAATCTCAAACTCTGAACTTTGGTGGCATGGCCCTTCCTTTCTAAAGACTGAGGACTATAAGCAATTCGAACATTCTCCTTCCAGCGATGAATATATGGTTGAACTCAAGAAAAATTCTGATCTTAATTTTACTGTCTTTGAGAAAAACACTTTTATAATTGATTTTTTGAACAAAAGCAATAGTTATATGAAACTAATCAGAATCTTAAGTTTTATTTTCAGGTTTGTAAGAAATGCTAAAAACTCAGCAAAGAAAACTACGGGACCGATTTCGAGGGATGAGTTAAAATTATCCGAATTGTTTTTGATTAGAAAAGTACAGAGGGGTGAATTTTCTTCTGATATTGCAGACATTCAGAAAGGTACAATTTCTTCTAAGAGTAAGATTAAATCACTTAACGCCTTTTTAGATGCAGATGGAATATTGAGGGTGGGTGGTCGTTTGGCCCACTCGCAGGTAAGTTTTGACGCTAAGTTTCCCATTATTTTGCCTGCGGGTCATAAGCTTGCATATTTAATTATGTTGTATTTCCATGTAAAAGATTTGCATCTTGGTCCCCAGGCATTACTTAATTCTGTTCGCCAAAGGTTTTGGCCAATTCACGGAAGAAATCTTGCCAGAAAAATAGTGTACGAGTGTGTTACATGTTTTAAATTTAGACCGGTAGCTATTGATCAATTAATGGGTAACCTTCCATCTTACCGATTAAATCCTGAATTCACCTTTAATAAATCAGGCTTAGATTTCTGCGGACCGTTTCTTGTCAAGCAAAAAAATCAAAGAAAAGTAAGTCTTCAAAAAATGTATGTAGCAGTCTTTGTGTGCCTTTGCACTCGGGCAGTACATTTGGAAATTGTCTCGGACTTAACAACTGAGGCCTTGATTGCCACATTAAAAAGGTTTTTTGCAAGAAGAGGGAAAGGTTCTATGTTAATGAGTGATAATGCGAGTAATTTTTGTGGAGCTCGGAACGAGTTAAAACGGTTATATAGTTTGGCTCAATCCCCGGAACAAGAACTAATTGATTATCTGTTAACAGAAGAGGTTACTTGGGAATTTATACCGCAACGGGCCCCCCATTTCGGGGGTATTTGGGAAGCAGCAGTGAAATCCTTTAAAACCCACTTTAAAAAGACAGTTGGAATTTCAAAACTAACCTTTGAGGAATTTTTTACCCTTGTTACGCAGATAGAGGGAATTTTGAACTCTAGACCAATTACCCCATTATCTGCAAATGCAAATGATATGAACGCTCTGACGCCAGGTCATTTTTTAATAGGGCGTCCAATAACTGCTCCCATAGAACCCGAAATCACTCAAATTCCAGATAACAGATTGTCTAGATGGGAAAGAGTTACAAAATTGACTCAAAATATTTGGAAAAGGTGGCAAAGAGATTACTTGTCTAATTTACACGAACGAACTAAGTGGCAATTTTCGAAGGATAATGTTACCCCTGGTACAATGGTTCTAGTTAGGGAAGATAATCTTCCAGTATGTCATTGGATAATTGGTAGAGTTGAAGAAACTATAGCTGGCAAAGATAAAATGGTTAGGGTTGTTTTAGTGCGAACATCTAAAGGTTTATTTAAAAGACCAATTCATAAATTGAGTATTTTACCTATTGAGGACAATAAATAGTTTGGTATTAATTGTAACCTCATTGAATTATTTTTTGTTTATATTTGTATTGTATCATTGTATTTTAATAATTTCCTTTAAATTTGGAATTGCGCATTCATTTAATATTGGAACAAATATTTTTCTACAGTCCATAATTTTATTCTATTAATTGAAATCAAATATTTCTAATAATTTTATTGTTATTCTTATAGTTTCAATGCATATTAGTTATTGTTGAAATATGTTAAATATTTCAAGGGGTCGGCATGTTCGGTCATAAGCGAAGCGCCCTCTGTAGCAATTGTTGTGAACTGCTCAGTTTCTCTTGAACTCTTGTCTGAGCCAGTCGTGGCTTCCATTGTAATAGTGCAATGATTTTGGTTATTTACAATTGTTAAAATAAAGTATTGTTTGTTGAAATTACAGTATTTAATGAACCAGCGCACTGTGTACAATCGTGCTGTACAGTTTTAAGACCTAATATTTATGAGAAAATGTCAAAAATAAGTTGTTCCTTCTGAAACATTTATAAATAACATTAAAAACAAAAAAATAAATGAAAAAAACACTCAAGAGAATTCACTATTTCAATAATAGTGAAACGTATCATAAGCTATATCAAGAACTGTTTTTTTTTTAAAAAAAAAAAAAACTTTTATTAACAAACAACACAAACAGTAACAAATATGCAGTACCCGTAACGGGATAGTGAAAAGATCATAAACAACTAGAAAACCCCGTAACGGGATATACGGAAACTCAAATTCCACAATAAAACTAATCCTAAAAAATTAACAACTTTTTTGGTGTTCTAATTTTATCGTCTGTTTTTATTTTTTTAAATTTATCTCCTTATGTGTTTATTTTATTTTATTTTATTTATGCTTTTGCAAACCAATTATCTTTTTAATATTTTTAGACTTTTCAATAGTAAAAGAATATTTTAAGACCGAAATATTAAATAAATGAAAAAAGAAAAAATATAGATGCTTCCAGAGTGAATCGCTATTTCATGATGGCAGATGGCGCTGCTATTGCTGACTGAAAGAAGTGATTGCTTGTAAAAGAAACCTGATATAATGGGGCTGTTTGTACCACATGTGACCTATGACTTACAAAAATCGAAGCACCATACAAAACAGCGAGGTTAATAGAAGGAAATTAATATTAATAGGTAATAAAGCTTTTAGCAATATCATTTTCCTTTATGTGTATATTTTTATAATTTAAAATTATATGTCAAAGGGAAACGTTATATTCAAAAAGTTAATATAACGTGTTTCGTTTAAATCCTGCTTTAAATTTTAAATAATACAAATAATAATAAATTCTCGAATATTATTGGTTGAAATGTTAGGTACAACCTTCATCTTTTTGAACGATTAGAACTACTAACATTTAAGGAAAAAAAAAATTAAAAAAAGTGGCAAAAATAAATTTAAAAATTATTGAAGGATACTTTATTGAATATTTGGATATAATTTAGCTCGGTTATTACTTAATTTTAACTATCAACAGAAAGTATTTGACAATTTTCCAAAGAGATTATTCGGGTGTAGTGGTAAAAGTTTATTCTTAATATTGCTTTAGAATTCTAAATAGTTATTTTGAAACTAATATTTCAATTCAAATACTTCAAAAAATTATTTAGCTTAATGAGAGAAAAGCAATTAATTTATTTTACCATTTAATGACTGTAAAACTATACTTAAATATCCTAATTATTAAATAAGGCCGGGATTGCCTAGGTGGTTGGGCGAGGGGCTCACGTTCGTGAGAACGGAAGTTTGAATCCATTCGGCCGAAGCCGTTAGTAAATGGTAACAGGTGCATGTTAAATATGTTTGGTCACAAAGTCCCCCATGTTCCCATAAGAAATTACACTTCTGGGGGTACTGGATTGGAGATTGATCATTCTCTAGTTCAGGTCTAAATTACGATCTGTGGATGAATGAATGCAGGAATGTATTTGTTCACCCTATAAACGGTTGTGACGTATAGGTGTGATAGAAGTCGAGTTCTTGGCCATAGATGGAGCCACTTCAAAACAAGATCAATCGCACTCCTTGCCTTAATGGCCTACGGCAACAACAACAATCATTGAATGTTGTTTAATGAAGTAAGTTCATGCAATTACTTTAAAATATAATAAAAGAACAAAACTTTTAGTTTAAACGTTGAATTTTGAATAATTTTGAAAATCAATGGAAAGTAATAACAGAAAATAATGTTAGGTAGAAATGATAAATGTTATTGGGGAAATAAATATAAGAATACAGAGAATAAATATAAAAATATAGAGAATAAATATAAAAATATAGAGAATAAATATAAGAATATAGAGAATAAATATAAGAATATAGAGAATAAATACAAGAATTTAGAGAATAAATATAAGAATATAGAGAATAAATATAAGAATATAGAGAATAAATATAAGAATATAGAGAATAAATTTAAGAATATAGAGAATAAATATATAATTAAGAGATAAATGCTATTATATTTTTCATTACATTTATGCTGATGATATCCAAAGATAACTAAATTTTTTTTTGGTTCAATTATCATACCTAGTGATTTTTCTGTACAATTAGCAGGTACAATACGGATGACAAATATTTTTATGTGGAGAAAATCTTTTTAAAAGCGTTTGCAAATCTTTGCAAGTTGACTTACAAAGAGTTATGCTCGGGTTACATTACACGAAGAAACATTTTTAAAAATCAAATTATTTAAACAGTTATAGCATGTTTTCAGAAACTTTAAAATGTATCTAAAACATAAACGACAACGTTTTGCAATGAGTGGGAAAAAACTAATGAGTATAACTATTCAAGTTACCGGATATCTAAATCCTTCAATTTTCTTGAATGACTTAAAAATTTATAAAGTGCAATTATTAAAAAAGAAAAATAAAGCAGCTAAATTTTCCTTCCTGGTTATGAAGGTAGGAAGGTCCACGTTCTCCATAAATTTATCGTCCTATTTAATCAAGTTCAATTTGAATAAAGGTGTTAAGAAATATTGGAATATGTAAGGCTGTGATAAAATATTAAATTCATTAAAAAGAAATATTTTTTTTACTAGTTTAGAGATACTTAACATCAAATATGAGCGCTAAATAATTAGTTAAAAACAGCAGGTTTCATACTTCAGTAAAAATATTACTGCAAATACCAATTACTTGATTTTATACAGAAACTTAGCTTTAAATCTCAGACACATCGTTATTTCGATAATGACTTTCTTGGATTAACCGTCTTATTTGGTGAGACTACTTCAAAATTGTGTTGACTATCTAAAAGTCACTGCATGATTTATATTGCACTTTTACATCAAGAAAAAGCTAGGTACAGCTCTTTTTAACATAAACAAATTAATTGAACCTCTCAAAGACTATCGCTTTAGTACCTTATTTACGAAAATCTTTGACTTACTGGAATAAATTAATGCTGATAATTAGAACCTTCTGACCTTTAAAACACTCTTTTATGAATATTATTACTTTATCCCAGAATCACCACGTATTTAGAACGATTAATAAAATCCTCTAACTATACAGACTTTAAAAAATAAAAAATAAATTAGACTTTTGAAACGGATAATAACTAATATTTATAAGGATAAAAATTAACTATATTTTATCTGATACACATCTAATCGGTACAACTAATAATCGTGTTTTATTATTTCATTCTTTCTCTATTACGCAGTAAATCATAAATTTTAGGATTATACTCATTTCCTCAGTTTAAAATTCTAAATTTCCGATAATTATTCGATATATTAGCAGTTTCTGGAAACTTCAATGAACAAATATTGACATACATGGATAAGTTTTACGAAGAGTAGTTTAAGTTATCGATGTGGATTATGTTTACTTCAGTTATAGGGTGATTACATGGACATGGACCATTATTCAAAAAAGAATGCGTATTGATGTAGAATGTTGTTTCAAATGCATTTGAGAAAAACATCTATCTGAGTATCTTTTTCCAATAAGCAGTTCAAAACGTTTCTTGAAATAAAATAACAGACAGGGTATTTTGTCTAGCGGAATTTTTCATCATTGTATCTTTTAAATATTTTAGTAAAATCCATTATGGAAGTGTTTTGTTTTAAAAAAATATTTTTAATTAGAAAATAAGTATTTTTTGAAAGCTTTCTTGTCGTTTTCTAAATTTGTTAACTTGTTTCCTTGCTAAGAATTTTCTTTAGAAAATACGTCTTTCAATTATGCTTTGTAAAAGCAATAAATTAATTACTCATCATAAACATTAGTTCAAACGTATAATATTATTTCGTCTCAAAATGAGTGTTTAAAAGTTTTATTTATTTAACTTTTATTTCTTTCTAATCCTGTGTTTCCTCTCTGTGTGGCCCCTGCTATAGTAAATGTAGAACTCATCGTCCCTAAAAAACATAAGGGTTTTATCATAAACAAGTTCAACGGAATTCTAATGCTATATCTTCTAATGCTATATTTCATTCGTTAAATGAACAGTTTAAAATCGTAATTTAATTATTTTTACTAGTTTTTCGCACGGGGAGTAGAAAAAATTAGTAGGGGAGAGTGGGGTCAATTGTAACATTTTTTACTTAACTATTTATAACTAACAAAAAATCCAATATATTATTAGTATTAATTGACAGACGAGAAAAGTAGACTATCATCTACTAGAAAAAAAAATAAATACCTTATTTTAAATCTTATTATATTAGTTATTAACAATTTTTGACAGTCATGCACTTGTTACAATTGTCCCCCTTTACGGGGTCAATTGTAACAGTTCATAAATTCAACTAAAACATAGTTAATTTTACATATTATCAAAGTTGTGATATATTTTTTTACTGATCAAAATAGTAGTGATATTTAAGGAGTAAAAATAATAATGAGCAGAGACCTAAAGGGCTAAACTTTTAACTTTAAGGGGTTAAAAATTTTAATTTATGCTGTGAAAGATGAAAAATTAAATAATGCGCATGCAACATAATATAAATGATATAAGAACTATTGGTGATTCTTAAAGAGTTAAGTATTGGTTTGTAAACATAAGATTATTTATTTTCAGCTGTTACAAACGTCCCTTTACTTATTGTTACAATCGTCCCCTGGACGCCATTTCAGCTTCATTTGTTAAAAACAATGCTAGTTAATAAACAAATTTTTTTTTATTGAAATGTTAATTAAGGTGTCCACTTACATATTCGGTTAATAATTTTTATTTGTTTAAACAAAATTACTTTGTTACAATATAATATTCTAATACCAAAAAAAGTACTTACGTAGCGTGAAAATATCTTTTGTGATGTAACTCTTTTAAAAGTACATAAAAATGGTTGCCAGCAGGGGTGTACATGTAGATTTATTAAATACACCTTGTGTGCCACCTAGGAACCAAATCTAGAACCCGACACTCGAAATTTTTGCCCTGTTTCAATCGTACACTGTTACAATTGACCCCACTCTCCCCTACTGAACAACACCACGAAATTATGCACAAAATTGAAGGGATATACCAACACAATTAATAAAGCAAAAATAATAGCAATTTTTTTAAATGTATAAAATTTGTATAGATTATTTCGAGGAACCGCAAAAAAAGAGTCTTTTTACAGAATCTATGTTAAAACTGCTTACAGGTATTACAGGTTTTAGTAGGTATTAAATGTACTAATATAATGTTTTATACCTATAATATTATGCGCTGGTGTGCAAAACGTAAGCAACAAGTGCGTTTTTTGTCATAACTCTACAAGA
Source organism: Parasteatoda tepidariorum (assembly GCF_982258835.1). Classification (NCBI taxonomy): domain Eukaryota; kingdom Metazoa; phylum Arthropoda; class Arachnida; order Araneae; family Theridiidae; genus Parasteatoda; species Parasteatoda tepidariorum. Next base: position 102,998,535 of record NC_141757.1, read on the forward strand.
AATCATCCGATTGACATGAAATTTGAATATGATATTCATCATTTTGTACTTAAACGATGGTAAAAGAATAATGGCGCAGAAATGAATATAAAGCTTAAAGTAGGGTATGGAACAAAAAAAGGCTTTATTTGACATATAGTGGCGTTACACATGATTGCCTGAGGAAGCGTAAGTACAACTGGCAGATGTTCCCTAGTATGGGATATGCCCTCCCCTTACTGTAATTGTTGCTTGGCATCGTTTCTCCATGCTAAGCACCAGATTATCCAGGAGTTCTTGGGGTAAACGTCTCCATTCCTCCTGTAACGAATCTTTCATCTGATGGGTGTTATCAGGAGAATACTATCGTGTCGCAAGATGTCTCCCTAATGCATCCCACACATGCTCTATGGGATTTAGATCTGGAGAGTAAGCTGGCCAATCCATTCGTGTGATATCTTCACTTTCCAGTAGCTCTTGAACATTGGCAGTACGGTGTGGCCGGGCATTGCCATCCACAAAAAAGGAGTCTGGTCCAACGGCCCCTCGGAACAGACGCACATGGGGTAGGATTACCTCATTGCAGTAGCGGTCTCCAGTTACAGAACCTCGGTCGAAGATCTGAAGCTCAGTCCGCCCGTTCAACATAATGCCACCCCAGACGACAACTCCAAGACCACCGTAACGATCTCTATCCCCGATGTTATTGGGATGAAATCGAGCTCCAAGCTCTCTCCAGATCAACTGACGTTGAGATTCGCTTGTCGCACTAAAACGACTCTGTTCTATGAAGAGGACGCGACTCCATTGATGAGGTGTCCAGGTTTCGTGTTCTCTGCACCACTCTAAACGGTGCCGCCGATGGCTAACTTTTAAAGGTATGCAGCGTTCAGGACGTCTAGCAAATAAGCCACCTTTGTGGAGGTGCCTGGCCACTGTAAATCTTGATACTTGTCGTCCTGTGGCTGTGCACAGTTGCTGAGATATGGTGCTCGCTGACTGAAAACGGTTTCTTTTCGCCTGGAGGGCAATGTAACGGTCATCTGTTGGAGTTGTTTTCCTTGGACGGTCGCCACCAACCTTCCGAACAGCTGTACCAGTAGTTTTAAAGGCATTAAATTCACAAGAAGCTACACTTTTGTTGATCCCGAACTCTTCGGCGACACTGGTCACACTACGCCCCTCCTCAAGCTTTCCAATCATTCTTCCTCGAGTAAAGTCGTCTAAATGATTTCTGGAAGACGTGTTTCACAAAACAAATCACTTGCACTAGCAGCGAATGTCTTTAACTACGGTGCTCTTTTTCCTTTTATCACAGCTTTGACATGCGCACGCCGACCAACAAGTTTTACGTATACTTACATCACCTACGACGTTTTATTTCTAAAATTTGCATACAAATAATCTTTCTACTGAATTACGTGCATATTATACTGCAATTTCATGGCTATCTTATACTTTGTTGGGGAGCTGTGGCCGAAAAACCACTTGTTGCTTAAGATTTGCACACCAGTGTATTTTGTACACAAAACAATTATTATAATGCCGATCACAAGTCTAATGGTTACTGTACTGGACTACGGGGCCATTGGTCTTGGGTTTGAATCCCACCGTAGAGATGATAGTAACTTTCCCTCTCTCTGTGTTTTATGTCCTTTCTTCTGTGTGATCGTGCGAATGCAACCCGCTCTATAAATGAGGTATTGTGTTGCATTTGAGGTAATTTGTGGTTGACGTTACCGACGCTATTTCACCACCGTGGCTTAGACACAGGTGCCCACTGGGTAACGATAAGAGAGTAGCAATTCTGCCATTTTTGAGGCCAATGGGAAATAGACCCGAGTACCCGTCATTAAAATAAAAAATAAAAACAATTACTATAATACTAGTGGCATATATTACCATTTGCGACTATTGATCTTTTCACCTCAGTTCAAATTTAAAGATAATACAGCTAACGGTTCCGGAGTTACAAGAGAGATACTCAGACGAGTTCTTTATTTCATCATAGACTTGCTGACTACCCGCTCTTATTCGTACGGGTATATACGTACTTATACGTACTTAATCAATAAATCAGAACTGAATAGCAATAAGAAATCATCCACAAAACTGAAAGACATATACCAACACAATTAATAAAGCAAAATTAATTTCATTTATTTTAATTCAATATTATATAGTGTCTTTTCGGTGGCTTTACGTTATTAGATTAAGCAATCGCTTTTTCAGTAGTCCATCCCTTCAAAATAGAGATTAACTGTTCATTTGGCATAATGCTGCTGAATCCTATCAATCTCATGAACCTTATTATTAAAAAAAAATGAAATTTTTTTTAAATAATACAAAATTATTACATAATTTTTTTTTGAGGAACAAAGCACCTAATTCTAAACAAAGCCGAGGGTCTGACGCAACAGACTCGGTCTTAAGATAAATGATCATAGACGAAATACGAAGCACTAATAAAAAATGCAACGCTAGCAAAAATTGCAAAATAAAGAAAAAAGAAGCATAACAAGAAAAACCACTGTGGCTGAGAGGGGCGAATCAGAGTAAAATGTATTTTCACGCACTATGGAGAGGTGGTGAGAAATTAATACAGTTAACGAGTGAATCAGAATTTATATGAATGAAACAAGATTCCAGGACATCATGATGAGTTGGCGTGACTTAGGTCACAATAGTTTTGGCATCGTCGAAATTGAATTTATGCCCTTCCAACGATGTGCAGTAATTGATAATTTAACGTATTGTTGATAACGGACATCGTGTTTCTGAAGTCTAAATTCCACATGCCCTGTAGAGAGTTATAATTTTTTCATATCATCTGATCTACAATGCCCAGACTTCTTTGTTAGAAGTGACGCCGTAAGAAGTAATCATAAGACCGAATGAAGATGAATTAAGATCTCAAAATATTTATCAATTTGAATGATTTTCGGCTTCATAAGGGCATTTTATTGCGCAGTATGGACTCATTTTGTAAATAAAGATTAAATTTCTATTCAATTAAAGTTAATATATACGCGAAGAGCTTAGTTTATTATGTGAAAGAGATTATTTAAACTTCTCATCTGTTAGAGAGGCTAGTCGGCAATTAAAATATTTGAAGATAGTTACTTGCATAATGATTTTAACTACAAAACATAATCTGTGATTTTAATTTAATTTATTTAGAAATGTTTGTTACAAAAGAAAATTATTACCCTTTATTTCATAGTTCATCATCATTTAAACATCAAGGTCTTTTTCTATAAGACATTTTAGAATAAAAAATTCGGACTTAATTTGAATACCTATTATTTATTTGTTTTTAAAACAATATAAATTACCTTTACAATATTTAAATTGCTTACTAAACTGATACATTAAATGATGAAAAATAGTGTGCAATTCTATATTTATTAGGAAATTTTCCTTTAATTAGAAGTTACTTTTAAGCTAGGAGTTTAAAAGATTTTTTTTTGTTCAATAATAAAGCTTTTGTATTTTTTCATTAGGTTTGCATTATTTGCAATAACTTAATTGTTAAAATTCATATTTAATTCTCCTGGTATAATTAGTAGGCATATTTTAAAGAATAATGGAATCTTTTGTCAATATTTTTAAGTTTTAAAAAATTACCGGCAGTACTTTATTAACTATACTCTATCGACCAAGCTCACAGATACACATTTATCAGACCACATTTTTTTAGAAAAACTTATACTCATTATGAAACGCCTTTTCTTTCTTTTCTTACTTCAAAAGAAAAAGAAACAAAGAAGTTGATTACTCTGCGCATCTTCAAACTTTTTTTTTTCCGCAAAAAATTTCTTTTGTCAGCGTGTTCTTTGTTTTAAGCTGACAACTGTCACTGCCTTGAAAAATGTTCCTTAGTGTTCCGTTCGAGTTGCATTTTATTAAAAGAATTTTTACTGTTTTCGCATTATTTTCTTTAACATGTGATTTTGATGTTTACAGTATTTTGATAAACTTTATTTAGTGTGTTTTTACCTACTTTTATTCTACTATCTTTTGTTAGTGTTATGTCTTTTATTACTTTTGTTGCTTACACTTCTGTTTTTGTTGTTTTGTTGTATTATAACCACGAATAGTTTTTAAGATTTTTTATTCTTTCTACATTGTGTGATTTTAATTAATAATTTATGCTTGATTTCAAAAATGCTGCTTGATACATGTCAGGAGCCTCGGAGCACGAGTAAGATACCGTTTATTTCCACCGAGTGTTTTGCGTTTTTTACAATACTTTTAACAAAATAGTACTTAAAATTATATCAATAAAAAGATGTCGTATCTAATAAGCATTGCATACAATAATTGAAAGGTAAAGTTACTTTAATTTGTTTTTCCTTTATGAAGAAATGCCAATAAATCTAGGGAATATGACCTGCGTGTGATAGAAAGTGTACGTTTTTATTAATAACATGCAAATTATCGCGGAATATGGCAGTACTTATTCTAACAATGAAAGTATAAGTAAACTTATAGTCTGTTGTATTATTGAGCCAGAGAGAACATTTATAGATAGTACGTGCAGTGCGCAAAAAAAAAGTAAACACTCTGAATAACTTTTGATCTAATAATTGGATTATCACGTACTAAGACTCAAACTTAATGGTTAGGAGATTTACTCTTAAATATGCTAATTACTTAGAGGGAACGAGATGCTAATATGGAATCAAGCACAGAAATGTACGTTCTCTGAATAAACATATCGTTTTTGCGGCGGATTTGTGATTCTCAAAATAAGTGGACAACCGAAAAATGGTCCGAATTGTTTCGGCTGGGGAGCGATCAAAAGTTGTTGCTTTTGTGTTTATCGCCATAACTCGAGAATAATTTAATCAAATCAGAACTTTTTTGTACACAATTATAAAATCCGTTTATCCAATAGCAATCCCATGCAAAATCAATTTTTAATAAATATTTGTCATTTTTATATTTTTGATTAGTAATAGTGAAAAAATATTTGAATTGTAAGGTATACGGATTTATATATCATTTTCAAAAATGTAATTTTAAAAGGCATAATATAAAATTTGGGCGTAATCGGTCGAAAAGTTTCTGACTTGTCAATATTTTTAAAAGAGGTTCAATATTTAAAATTTAATTTCTCAAGAAATATTCGGCGGATATGTTTTCCTAAATATGAAAAAACTTCATTTGCATTAAAATATATTTAAGTCGATAAGATCTACATACATCAAGGGCTTAAAAATAGGCTCCCATTCTTAAAATTTTCCATACATAAATTTCATTCTCATGCATTTGGCATTTTCAAAATAAATCTTTCCGCTTTAATATTGTTGGATTATTCATTTAAAAAAAACACTATTTCAAATACATACGAAGAGTCGGTTCATAACAGAGTGGCGACCTTAATGGTATGCTTTACCGTTCATTTCCGGATATTACCGGCCAACTTTAAGATTGCTTTCCGAAGTCTCTGTCGTCATATGAAATTATGATTTTATGCCCATAACATGCTATTTTTATAGCTGATGTGAGTTTTCAACAGTTACTCATGATTACTATGTCAAGTTTAGGCTATTTTTAACCACGGACCCCTATGCTTGTTCTGAAAATGGCTAAAAACGTCAATTTAGAAAAGTCCCAGTTTTGAGAAAATGAAAAGAGTTCATGATCCAATTTTTTAATGATTAAAAACTTATTACAATGCTCAAATATCTAGACTCATAAAAATTTGCAAAAGAAAAAAAAACGAGAATAAGTCACTGATTTTTATAGTTTTTCACTAGGGGGGAAATGTCGACGGATTGGCAATTTTTTTAAAAACGTTTGAGAACTTTTAAAATATTTTAGTCATTTTTCTGTTCTAAATCTCAGATAATTCTTTACAGCAGCGATTCTCAACCTGTGGGGCGCGCCCCCCTAGGGGGGCACGAGCACACCAGAGGGGTGGCGCGAGAATATTCAAGAGAAAATATTATTTAAAAAAATTGATTAACTGAATGAAATGAAAGCGCACATATACATAGAAAACAAAATACATTTTCACATATTTAATAACTTATTAAAGTGAAACAACTTATTAAATCAAAATTTAAGGTGGGGAGCCAAGTGCGGCTTGGCCTTAAAGATTTTTTTATAATTTTCTGATTAAGTCTGTGTATCTGAATTTTTTCTGTAACATCTTACACCTATCTCTAATATATATCACGTATACTTTTAATTGTAAAATAAAATTATTGTACAATTTTAAAATTTTAGCTTCTGCACCTAAGGTTTCGCACAGGTTCCAAAGGTGAGCCATGTTTTGAAATCACTTTTTCACTTACTCAAATTATCTTTAGAAAAAACACTTGGACTGGCAAACTTCTTTTAAAAAGGCACTTTAAGTGTCTTGCTGATAGGAACAAGTTTCCCGACTTTAAAAAAGATATTTGTTTTCAGAGTGTATAATTTGTTTATTGATTTTACTTTGATAGTTCTTGTGTGAAGTCACTAGCGATTCTTTTGAGTTCACTCATTAGAATTAATCAAGAATTATTGAGTTAATTTTTTCAGAAGGATTAGCCAACAAGTAAGAGTTAAATAACCATACTAGAGTTAACTAACTAAACCCATAACTAATCTAAAAATACCCAAATTTGCAAGAAAATACCGGAATCGACCACAAAAACACTCATAACTACCAGAAAAATAAAAAAAAAAAACCTGAAAAATGACTTTAAAATGCAAACAAAACAAAAAACTTGAAACAATAAAATATCGCAAAGTCTACTAAAGTGCAGAGAACGTCAAAATATTATAAAAATTTAGAAAATACCAAAGTTCCACATTCGCTTAAAATGAAATAAATCAATTGGCATTTAATTCAAGCATTCCTTTTTGAGAAATAATATGCTACGTAATGATTTATAATTAACTCTTTTATAGATTTCACGTTTGCTTGGCCCGAGTGTCGCGCCACTTGGGAACATACATAAGGTCTCTCTTACAATTTGCACGACATAAAACTATTAATCTGATAGATTAATTCGAATTAAAGTAATGTGGTTAAAGAAAAAGAAATAAACTTTCAGAAAACATATTATAACTCAAAGTTCTAAGAATTTAAACACATTATCTTCTCACCTGGAAATTAGAACGACAACTGCAAATAATTAAATCACTTCATACAATGGAGGCCATTCAAGGAAATATCTTCCAATTCAGCCTCGTGCACCTCAGATACAAGATTTACAATGCTGAGATTTACAATGCTGATACAAGATTTACAATGCTCAAAATAAATTTCATTTTACTTTTTTTGGGGGGGGGGGGGGCTACGTTAGGAGCACTGGCCACCTTTGGCTTCCCCACCTTACTTAATCAAACATACTAAATTTTTAAAAAAATTTTATAATTTTTAGTGACTTCCTTGGGTCTGTCCTGCAGAGCAAAGTTTTTTGAGGTGAGGCTTAATATTAGAAATAGCCACTCTCAGTCCTGTTTCTATATTTAACCGTGATCTATATTTTGTCTTCAAAGAAGCCACAGCAGAAAATCCAGTTTCACAACGGTAGGATATTGGAAACGGTAATAGAATGCGAAATGCCCTTTGTTTCAGTGCAGAAAAATCCTCCTCCTGCCAAAATTCAAATAGTGATTTATTACTAAATTGCATTTCAGTTTCGCCACTTGTCGTGAAGTCTATGAATTTTTCTTCCTCATCAATTTAGAGTCCTTCGGGAGTCTTATGAAATGGATTCCTAACCCACTCGTAACTTGCTAGCAGTTTGTCATGAGCAGGAAAATACTTTTTAAAATTCTTTGCCAGCATGTCTAAATGATTTTCAATGGTTACAAACGTAACTTTCTTATATTCTTTTTCAGCCTTATAAGTTTTAGTACAATTATCCGCATTTGCAAACATTATTAGGTTTTTTTGCTTTAAATTTCTGCCCCACAATTCTAATTTTCTACAAAAAGCATTAACTTCATCACTCGTATCCAACATATGTGTTTTTGCTCCTTGGAGTTAAAGATTCAAGTTATTTAATTTCTCGAATATGATGACTAAGTATCTCAATTTCATCACAAATAAACAATAGTGTAAATTCCCGGTTTCCGGTCTGTTATCTTCTAAGAAAATGACGATTTCTTCTCTTAATTCATGAGCACGTTGCAAAAATTTCTCACGTGATAAACATCTTGCCTCACATTTAGATAGTAACTCTGAATGTACTGAACCCATGTCATTACAAAGAGCAGAAAAGATTTTCGATCTCAGGGTTCTCATTTTTACATAATTTGAAATGGTTACAACCGCAGTTAATACAATATTTAAACCAGGACGTATTTCTTTCGAACCCATAGCTTCTCTGTGGATCATGCAATGTGTCCAGTCACATTGAGGCGATTTTTGTTTTACTAGTGCTTGTATACTTTCGAACCTTCTGGATATTGAACAAGCATATTCCGATGCATATTCCAGTGCATATTCCGATGAAATTTTTGCATTCTGTGTTTGCATCATTCATAACATCATTTAAAATAGCAAATAATGCTAGCGCTGTTGTTTTGAGTTCTATTGATTTGCAGAAAAAGTAGTTCTACTACTGACATATTATCACAAAATCAAACATCGGCAATGAAATGAGCATCTTTATTAATATCTCTTGCTTCAAAGTTTATTGAAAACATTTTGTCACGCAACATCGAGAAAAGCTGACACTACATTTTCAGCTGTATCACCAATTCGACGAGCAACAGTATCATTTGAAAGAGGTATGGACTGTAATTGTTTTGAAAAATTAACTCCAAACATAGTTTCTACAATCTCAATTGCTGCTGATTTTTACTTTACTTTTGTTTTGGTAGTTAGTTAAAAATAATTTAAAGACAGAATTCGAAATACTCAATATACATTATTGTTGTATACATTTTACTGCAAGTGGGGGGCGCGATGAAAATTATGATTGAAAACTGGGCCGCGAATACTGAAAGGTTGAGAAACGCTGCTTTACAGCAAGATGGCGGATACAGTTTGAAATTATAGCTGTGCTTCAAATGTATGGCAATTAAACTGTAGCTTTTTATTTGACGGAAAAGCTTCGAAAAACCATGTTAATTCTTATAATGTTACCTATCTTACCTTTTAGTGTGTAAATAGAAATTTCAGTTAAAAATAAAAAAAATGGTTAAAAATTTCTAAATTTACATTTTTCCAAAAAAGTTATTTTTAAATTGATACTTGTAACTTGAGAAGAAGGGAAGTGAACGTGCTTAGCCATGTGATTTAAATCAGATTTAAATGGATACCTTTAATCAACGCCATACGTGTGTGTGCGTCGAACCTGATTCGATTAGCTTTTGAATCGACAAATGCCACGATTTACTTACAAATACGTCATTTTTAGATATCCAGTCATACATTTCATTTAAATATAACAGGTTTTCTATTCTAAAAATTTCTTTTGTTTACCATATATTATTATAAATAATTACCAACCAATAAAAATGTAAGTGAATAAAGGAACGCGAATTTAAAGTATTTGAAATAATTTCTCCTGTGATCTTAACAGTAGGTATAATTATTAGTATTGACAAAAACAATCATATTCTAATCGCACTAGAAACTGAATGTTCAATACTAAATTAATCACTTCTGAATTCACTTCTTTATAAAGGGATAGATAAATTAAAAGGAATTATATTGACTCGTGACTGATATGTTTATCAAAGCTTCTTTGAATAGAGTAGCAAGTAAATGCTTCCATAATTGGAACAAAGTATTTTTATATTTAAATAATTATACAGATTGTAGACAGAAACAATATTTTTATAAAGGGATTACATCTAGTAACATTCAATAGATTGATAGATCTCTAAATGCAGTAAACAAATATATTTTCACATTAGATAGAAATATTTTTCTTGAGACAAATAGAGATATATTGAATCAGATAATAAAAGTATTCTGGATTCCGAAAGTTCTGTAGAAGCAGGAAAAATAAAGGGTTTGATCAATGAATGATATGAAACGTATAAGACACTATTTATTTAACATGCATGGATGAGTTTAGCTCTTTTCAGATAAAGACTTTATAGTCTTAAGTAATAAATTCTCTATTGACGTAAGTTTAGATTGAAGCTTATAATTCTAAGTGAGTTTGAAATTTTACACGTGAATAAATATGAAATTTCATGTTATGTCTGCAATGAAAAAATTTATTTAGTCGTGTCTTACTTTCCGGGGCCAAATCAGATACTGTTTATATGAGTAAACAAACATTGTCTTTCAACGCTAAAAATAATTATTAAAATATTAATCAGACTGAAAAAGAATATTTCGCTCTCAGCAAACTTTTATGATAAATTAATCTTTACTGTTATTAGGGAATTTATGTACGGAAAAGGATTTAGAAACATTTTATTTCAAAGATATAAAGGATAATAAAGGATTAGCCTTTGATTCATTCATTTTCAAAAGACTGTTTATTTACAAGTACACTCTCTGACCAAATGTGTGCGTACACCTAGTGGTGCTGAGTCCTGAGACATAATCTGATATAAATCCCCCTTTTGCACCAACGGCAGTCAGCTCAAGCTTTGGGAAACTTTCTACCGTAAGTGGTTATAACTTCCCATTCACCGTCAGTCGTCTGACATTAGGCGAATGGCGGGAACCTGATTTTCGACTCTGGTACTCCTAGCTCCTAGCCTGCTTTCAGGCAAGCATTACTGAGCAAAGATGGTTTCATATCAAACCAAATTTTAAGGACGTGGAGATTAGCTCTTTGCGTTACTTGGTTACTTTTCACCTATCCTTACAAATTGAAATTCTTCTCTTAAGGAATGGTGAAACTTCGATAAATTCTTTTTTTTGGCTTGTGAGGCCAAAAGTCTGCTTTCAGACGCTTTTTCTCAGTCCTCGTGAAATAGGGGTGCAAAATTTGGCTTCCAGGTGTCCAACAGCTGGCGTTAATTGTCAGTGGGATGGTTTATTTGGCTGACTACACAAAGTGTGGAATAACTGGAATTAGACCAGGGGTTTGAGAAGGCCAGTTCATTTTCTATACACCCATTTCGTCAATGGAGCAGTTATTCTGCTAGAAGAGAAATAAACTTCTTCTGAAATATTGCCGGGAGTTAGAAAAGTAGTATATTCCAATAGTCCACATAGGTCTCAAAGTTCATGTTCCCAACCACAAAAGCCAAGAGACCCCGGCCAAACCTTGAAAAACACTCACACATCATGATGAGCCGATGACATTCGTGTGTGTCAGAATATGTTAATGGCGGAAGAAGGCGGATGATACGTGAAAAGATATATACATTCAAGTTACTGACACTACAAATATTGAATGCGTGCAGCCTTGGCTTACCGGTACATATTCCAATGGTAATAAGGGTGCATGCATACGTTACCCAGCATTTCGTTACGTAATATTCTGTATTTCGTTACTTTTGCTCCGGTTACAAATTTGCCGATTAGCTTTTTAATATTTTTTATTTATTACATTACACGGAAGAAATTTAATGTTTAACTCAAAACATGAAATTTGCTCCCAAGTACTTAAAAATCCCGTTATGAGATCGAAAATTAATCCTAGTTCTCAAGGCGTTTATCTTTTTTTTATTGATTATAAGTTTCTTTTATATATAATTTAAAAAGACTTAATAAGCAAAAAATCTTATTTATGCTCATTAGTTAAAATCCACTAGTCATTAATAACTCGTATTAATAATGAGTACCCTAATTTTGATTTAAGTGTTAGATTAATTTTTTTAATTTTTAAATCACGTAATACTTTTTGTTAACAGTTATCTTTCAAACTTAAAATTAATTCAGAAATGAAATATTTAAAATCAAAAATTCAAGGAAGAACTGTTTGGATCTGCTCAAATTGTTTTCATTCTGTAGCTATTCTGTAGCTAATGAAAGAAACTTTGGTTGATAATCCTTATGAACTTAAAATTTAATAATTTTCGACAGCAACTAAGTATATAACTATTGTTGTTGTTGACGTATGCCTGTTTAGGTAGATGGGGTGCGATTATTCTTTTTTTCCAGTGGCGTCGTCTATGGCCAAGAATTCGACTTTTGCCACACCATACGTCGTACCCGTTTATAGAGTGGACCCATTCATACATCCATTCATTCATCTACAGATCGTAATTTTGATCTGAATCAGAGAACGATCGATCTCCAATCCAGTACCCCCAGAGGTATTGATTTGTTATGGAAACATGGAGGACTTTTGAGACTTGACAGATTTAAAGTGCATCAGTCACTTTACTACACGGGGAGTCTTCGGCCGGCGGGGCTCGAACCCACGAACTCTCGGACGTGGGCCCAGCGCCCTACCGACCAGGCTATCCCGTCCTATATAACTATTAATAAGTACATAAAAACCAAATTAAAGATTGATAAAAAAATGCCTAACATAGGAAAATGATAAACTCATTCACGGGCTCTTATGTTTTTATTTTAAAATACATGATTTTGAACGATTATTATTCACGCTGAAATGAATTAATAAGCATTATTACATACAAACATTTCTTCTCAAATTAAAATTGTGCTAATTTACGAAGAAACTGATGATTTTTTTCTCAACTAAGTTTATAAATATCGAATTAATAATTGATAATAAAATGCGTTGTCTATGTAAATTGAAAACTTATTGTTTGGATTTTATTTATCTTTTGTTCTGAAATGCATCACTATGAAAGACTAATATTATGCATTCGAAAATAAACTATAAAGTACTATTATATAAATTAATAATATTAAATGAAATCTTAAGATGTATTTTTACGTTTGATATTTGATTTTTAATAATTAATAGAAATTATTCTTTTTGATACTTAAAAGGCATTGAAAAAACTAATTTTATCAATGTCATACATTTGAAGGTTTTTAACAGATTCAAAACTTGAGAAGTTATTTATGTTAATAACAATTATTTGTTGTTAACACTTTAAAGGGGGAAAGCAAAATACATTGTATTCTTTTGCGACTTTTTATGAGATTTATATTACCTAATACTCTTTTATAGTTGCCAAAAGAGTTATAAATTCCTCTTCAGACCAAAAAAAAAAGATCATAATATTTATAATATTTCATATTACAATTCAGGTGTATATGCATAAATGGTTGATGTCATTAATTTTAGATTTTAAAAGGATGCAGTGTTTGTGTCTTCAATAAAAAAACAAAAAAAAAACAGCAACAAAAACAAATAATCTAAAGCCACGATACATGCTTTAACATTAAAGAAAAAGATAATTAATGCGACCACAATGGTTAAAATAAAGTACAAAAATTAGCTTCCCCCCAGTTCCTTATTTTGCAGAGAAATACTCAAGTATTTTATAAATTAATTATTTTATTTCTTATTCTGATGGATTCAATGCAAAGAAGTGAATAGTTTAAGAAATTAATGAATTATGAAAATAATAAATATTATTAATTAATAAATACGGAAATATTTTCCTCAAATCGGAAATTTCTAAAGATCTAAACATTACCTCTTATTGATTTTTTTTCATATTTGAGCAGTTAAAAATAGCTTACATAAACGTATTGTTTTCCCGCAATTAAATTTTATCACGATTAAATTTATGATTTAAACTGAAAAGAAATCAAGAATTCTTACATAATAATGTATTCTAAAGCTTACATGGATATAATTTTCTCTAAATCAAAGTGTCCATAAATCCAATCATTTGTTTCTTTGGTTATTCTGATCACTTTTATGTTAAGAGATCAGTGAGTTCAAAAGTTAACAATGCTTACATAAAAATCTTTTCCTTGAAATCAGAAACTTCCGAAGATCGTACCAAATATTCTTTTTTACGGATTATGAATCATTGTTTTCTTCTGATTATGTGATTATCTCTTGAAATCAAAAATTTCCAAAGCTATAAACATTTTAATTTTTTAATAAAAAAATCAAATCAAAAAATTAAGCAATTAAGCTAATATGAGTATCTTTTTTTCTCCAAGAATGATCAATTATTTCTTAATTTAAAAATAAATTTCATGCAGTTTTAAACCTCATAGGATTCCTGTCATTAATCATAATTCTTAATGAATGATTATTTCAGAAGATTAGCTCTGAGTTTTATCATTTAGGCAGGTTGTTGGAAGTTTTAAATGTGTCTGATTCCGAAATAGGAAATAGAAATGAAGAGCTTCTAAAAGTTCAACTTATTTCTTTATAAATTATTTGTTACAAAACACGTTGTCATTTCCTTGCGTTTCAATACACTGATTACATAATGGATTGAATTTTTCATGCATGTGAATTACTGATGACCATTGGATATGAACACCGTAAATGGGAAATTGAATTTTGCAAATTAGTAATTGCACATGAACATAAATGTGACACTAAATTCAGAACTTTATGTCTATAACAATACATTTCAATATGGAAAAATTTACCCCGACCCGCCCTTATCTAGGGCATACGGGTAAATGTTTATTAAAATCAAAAAAATCCAGAAAACAGTACAAACATAGAATACATAAAATACACATCAGACATAGCAACAGCCCATGAACATGGCAGGCGCAGAGCAGCAAAAGTCATGTAAGGTAATAAAACATTAAAACAGCAATATATTAAAAGTGTCATATAAAAGAACAATTTAAAAGATAAACGCGCAAAATTTACAAAAGAACAATATAGTATAACATTTTAAAACACTTTTAAAACCAGTTAAATAGTACAAAAGTAATTACAATAAAACTGGAGCAAGTAAAAGTTGAAGAGTTTATAAAAGACGTAGTAAAAGTTACAAAACTATACAATCAATAAAATTGAGAAACCCAAGCTAGAACGAGCAAGTTCCGAGACCATTAAAGACCGTCCTCCAATACATCCTCTAAAGTTTGTTTAATAGTTTGTTTAATAATCTTTTTTATGATATTTCTGCAAGTCAGGTTATCATAGCATTGATGTTGATGAATATTATTAAAGTGATTGCCCCGGAATGTCTGGAATTTCAATCATTATATATTTCAATATGAGCAATATAAAACTTTCGATAGGCATTAAGGCATGTTTGCAAATAATTCAATTTCATAAGATTACTTATGTTTAGAACTTTAAAATGAAATTGCTTGCCGAATAAATTAACTTTTAGCCCCCAATGAATGATTATTATTATTTTTTTAATTTTTGAAAAGGATACTAAAAATGCGTACACAACCTCCGCTTCTGCAAAAACAATCAAAAGATAGCAATTCCCTCAATTAAATCAATTGTATTTTAAGCAACAATCAGACCGTAAGCAACAAATCATAAAGCTTTAGACTGAAATTTTTTGTCATATGACACAATCAACCGATAAATCGGACATTCGGCTGAGAATATTTTTTTTTTAACGGCAGGCACTGAACACTCATTTTTCGCCCCGGGAAATGTCGGTTGTTGTTGTAGTTGTAGTTCATTTACGTTGCACTAGAGCTGCGCAATGGGCTATTGGCGTCGGTCTGGGAAACATCCCTGAGGATGATCCGAAGACATGCCATCACAATTTTGATCCTCTGCAGAGGGGATGCCACCCCTGCTTCGGTAGCCCGACTACCTGCACGCGAAGTCGAGCACTTTACGGTAGAACAGTTTAACGAGGATCAATACCGCACACCCTCGGTCCCTACGCAGACTGATCCAAGTGGTCACCCACCCGCACACTGACCGCAGCCAGTGCTGCTTGACTTCGGTGATGTCCTGGGAATCGTGTCTTAACGATCAGTCCATTGCGGGACGGGAAATGTCGGAAGTGCTGCTCTTTAACGTTACTCGGTGGGCACCTGTGAACTTGAGGCGAGCAGCATTACCCACACCACACTGTTCATAGAGTAACCAATTCATAGAATTGACTACATTCATACATCACACAACAGAGAGAAAAATCCATGCTTGAGCGGGATTCGAACCCGCATCCATTGATTTCAACGGCCGTTCGGCCACATGGTCGGCCCAGCCTAGAACATGGAAGAGACTTTGATTTTTCGATCCGATCTTTGCACATTTTTTTTGTTTCAAACATGTGAATAGTCCGATATTATAAATTTCCCAATCATAATTGTATTTGTTCTCTAGTCATATTTGAACTTTGGTACAATGATAATTCAACGATTAACACATTTCACCCCGAAATATTTATCATGGCAGATTGTTAATAGGGAAAATTCCTCTTACATTGTAATTGTATCGATACACAGGGATACTGCAGAGATACGATCAAACTTCTTACGTATTTTAAAAATAAACAAATGTGAATATACTTATGACTTGAAAAAAAATTAATAAAATAAAATAAAGTACCTTTTTTAGAGAGATGAAGAAAGCTTCGATTTATAAATCCATTTTCATCTAACAATTTTTGTGACTAATTAACGTCGGACTGAGGGGCATCGGGCATCCAACCCCAAACCCCTTTTTAATGCCAAGAGGTTCACATTTTTAGTGAATGACTAGCTACTTACGGATGCTAAGTATCATGGAAAAAGAGCCAACATTTGGCCAGCTATCAATAGATAATATAGCCAAAACTAAATCCAAACTCACGTTAATAAAGAATCTGACTACCACTTAATCACAAAAAAGATCCTTAGAACTCAATATAACCTTATAGCCGAAACATTCTTGTGGTTAGAGAAGCAAAGTAGCTTTAAAAAAATAGAGTTAAAAATAGATTTTGATATTCGATTTGTCACGACACATTGAAATAATGAGTTATACATTATTGAATTAAAGTTACATTTACTTTCAAGTAAATAATAAAAGTATTTATATTCACTTTTTATAAAATGTGAGGAAAATTAATTGTAATTAATTGTAATTAATTAATTGTAAAATTAATTATAATAGGAATAAAAAGAAAATAAATTTATGAAATTTAAGATATTTTTAAAGCTAAGAAATATGTAATGCCTATAACTTCATCATGATATTTAAATTATTATATTAATATTTAGAGAAGATTAGCATCCGATAAAACCATAGGTTGCAGTACATTAACAGAATCGACTATTCGGATTTAGATTCCACGAGGAATCTACCGGTAAGCATAATTCTCTAAAATGATATTGCATAAAAAACCCCCATCATTTTCTATTAATAAATCATTAGTTAATAAATCATTTACTATTAATAAAGAAGAAATTGCTTAAAATGCCTGGTAGATTCTATAATAAAAAGAGTAAAAAGGGTTCTGAAGAGGAAGGGTATATTAAATATCAATTAAAAGCAAGAGGTATAGTATTTCTAATAAATTTCGTATATCAAAATCTGTGTTTCATTAAATTAATAAGCACATTACTGCGCATATTTAATGTATATTTCTAAAACGTATTGCACAATTATGGAAGTTCGAAATTAAAAAAAAAGTAATACAAAGGGTCTGACGAAAAGAACATAAACTAAAATTAATTTATATATATATATATATATATATATATATATATATATATATATATATATATATATATATATAAGTTCAAAATGAAGAATAAAACAAAGAAAAATTATAGACATATGAAAAAAAGGGGGTGGGAAATAATAAGTAAAAAAAAAAAAACAACAAACAATATTTTATTTAGAATAAAAAAAAAAAAAAAAAAGTGAAATGTTAATTAAAAAACCGGAAAAAAAGCCGAAAAAAAAAAAGATATAATCTTTTCTTCAGCCCACACGATTATATCCGCAAAACAGAGTGCTTTCTGATATTGTATCAATAAAGCCAAAGCAAAATATATTAATACAATAGTGTGAGGAGCACTCAAAAATTTTTTTTTTATAAAATAACTACGTAAAAATAGATCATAAAAAGTAAATATAACATGTAAAAACAGATAATAAAATAAAATAAAAAGAAAAAATAAAAATAAAAAACATTAAAAAGGGGGGACTATAAAGCGAGTAGCAAAATCATAACAACTTACTTGGACAGTTATTTTTCAAGAATGATTTAAAAATGTTTTCGCAGAAAGATTGCCAGATTACAAAATATGAAAACAAAAGATGAAAACAAAAGCGCAAATTGAGTGTAACAAAAGGGTTCTAAAGTGTCGTTCTTACTGCACTGCTGAAGTGATTTGTTATTCTGAGTTTTGATTTGTTAGTTACCAAGGATGGGCCCGAAATGGATGTGCACAAGGTAATATTATACTGGATAATTTTAAAAATTGATCATAAATAGTTTTAGAAGATAGATGTTTATTTAAGAAAAAATATAAAATAGAAAAGAGAAACATAAATTGCCTGCTTTGTAAATAATTTTAGCCGCGGATTTGCACGATATATATAATATATATATATATATATATATATATATATATATATATATATATATATATATATATATATATATATATATATATATATATATATATTATTGAACGCATAGCAATTTTCAATTAATTATTTTTAATAAATGATCATTAGTAAGATTTTTGCTACATTTTTATTGCTGTTAAAACACTAATTGGATTTAATTTAGCTATTGATTTATCTATCTTTTTCTTTGTATTAACTTGTCAAGCATTTGAAAGCCTGTATAAAGAAAAGCTTTTCATAAAAATAGAAATGAAGCTTTACTTTCGAATTTAATTAAGCACCTGCCTATGATTGATATTGCTTTTTATGTATTGATTCAGGGTTCTCCATGTTTCATTGTTATTTCATTGTTTCATTGTAAACTGTAACTGCGTTTTTCTTAAGACCGAACAGTCACATTTCATCGAAAATTTGTTTGAAGAATGTACTATAAAATTTCATTGACTAATTTTTTCACTATTAAAATATTTCATTTGAAGCAACGTTATAAATATGTCTCCTAGAAAAGAAATATCAACTGAAAAACGTGCAGCTAAAGTATCTTTAAGAAAAGCAGGTCACACTATAGACAAAATCGCTGCATTAAAAAACGTTTCATTATCATGCGTTCATTCTACAATTAAAAGGTTCAATGAAAAAGGACTCTAGGGTGATCGTGCGCGTTCCGGATGGCCAAAGATTACATCAAATCGAGATGATCGAAAAATTATTGTTACAAGTTTAAAAAATAGATTCGATACGCCTGCACAACTGAAGTGTAAATTATTCCCAGGTTCAGAAAAAGTTTCAACTTCAACAATAAAACGGCGTTTGCCTGAAGCTGGCTTATTCGGACGTGTCGCAGCAAAGAAACCTCTTCTTAGACCCAAAAATGAAATACTACGATTTGAATGGGCTCGCAAACATCAGCATTGGTCAATCGCAGATTGGAAAAGCGTACTATGGACTGATGAATCAAAATTTGACATTTTTGGGACCAAACGTCGCATGTTTGTAAGGCGTCGTGAAGGAGAACGAATGCAAACAAATTGCATTCGACCAACGGTTAAACACGGAGGGGGTTGCATAATGGTTTGGGGATGTTTTGGAAACGATACTGTAGGAGATTTAATTAAAATAGAGGGAATAATGGACCAAAAAAAGTACCATTCTATTTTGCAACGTCATGCTATTCCTTCGGGTGAAAAAGTTGTCGGTCCAAATTTTGTATTTCAGCAAGACAATGACCCCAACCGTGACGTCAAAATTATGCAAATGACGTCACAATTATGCAAAAATTATTTAAAAAAGAAAAAGAAAACGAAGGCCGATTGAAAATAATGACGTGACCAGCTCAGAGTCCTGATTGTAACCCGATTGAACTTTTATGAGATCATTTGGATCGACAAATTCGATGCTCTGATATTTCGAATCGAAATCAGTTATGGGACATTTTACAACAGGAATGGAACATTTTACAACAGGAATGGAACTCTGTATCACTTGAAGTGATTAATGGTTTGTTAGAACGAATGCCACGCATATGTAAGGCTATAATAAGAGCAAAAGGTGGATGGTTCGAGGAATCTAAGATTTAGATGTTAATTTAATTAATTACAAAATACGATTAAGAATATGTTAAGTATTTGACCTGTTGTAAATAAAATAGTTTAGTAAAAAGGCAAATTCTTCATACTATTGTTATTATTTTTTTAGAATTATTTATGTAATTATTGTCATAACTTTTTATTTTAATTTAATGTAAAGTAAAAATATCACAACAAAACTAATACATATAAGCAATAAATGTAAACAATAAATAGAAACACTAATAATTACAATAATGAATAAGAATATTTGTTTTATAATAAATATTAATTATTTAAAAATATAGAAAACATTAAAATTAAAAAGTTCTTTAGTAGAAGATGTATAGACCAAAAGACTGCATATGTGGAATGCTCAAAAATCGAGAAAAGTATTTTTCAAAATTCTATAACTTCGTCAAAAAAATCAAATCGATCTAAAATTTTGAGGACTTGCATAGAACAGTTCAAATAACTATTTTCCACTAACAGAAAGTATAAAATTTTTTTTTGCGAATTTGGCAAGTGTTCAAACTTAAAATATTCTTTCACCTTAAAAACAACCTATGATAAAAAGCCAGATTCAGTTCGCCAAAAACAAAGTATTGCAATTTGATCATATGTAACTAACTGTAGAGGGTTCACTTTAGAACATATTAAATTTTCATGCAATTTGAATGATTTTTCGCAGCTCTATGAGCATTTGAATTTAGACCTTTTCTTTGTAGATTTCAAAATTTTCGCAAACTTTTGACCGGTAGTGTATATATATATATATATATATATATATATATATATATATATATATATATATATATATATATATATATATATATATATATATATATATATATATATATATATATATATATATATATATATATATACAGGGTGTCTCAGTTAAGCATTTCAGAACTTCTAAGAGGGGTAGGGGGCATCCTGACGACTCGAAATCATATAGCGATGTGGGGTCGGAAATGCTTTCCTGAAGCGGTGACGTACACAGAAGCACCATAAAGAAAAGAGACCGTAAGTGAAAAATCGCTATAACAATACATTGAAAAAATTATATGGCCTCCTCGGTCACCCGACCTATCATGTCTTGATTTCTGGAGTCATATGAAAACACTGGTTTATGACACCCCTGTTGATAATGCTGGTTGCAAGAATCGCAGTAGCTGCCTGAGAAATATGCCTGGAGTATTGCAGAATGTTCGAATGTCCATGCGCCGGAGATGTAAGTGTACATTGTAGCCGGTGGCAGAAACTTCGAACACTTACTTTGGCCCATGTACCAGATAATTTTTTCAATATATTATTAAAGCGATTTTTCACTTACGGTCTCTTTTTTTTATGGTGCGTCTGTGTACGTCACCGCTTCAGGAAAGCATTTCCGACCCCACATTGCTATATAATTTCCAGTCGTCAGGATGCCCCCTACCCCTCTTAGAAGTTCTGAAACGCTTAACTGAGACACCCTGTATATATATATATATATATATATATATATATATATATATATATATATATATATATATATATATATATATATATATATAAAGATGAAAATACAAAGAGAATGAGGAAATTAGTAAAAGAGGGTAAAATGGTTTTTAAAAGCGAAAAAGAGAAATTATTAAAAAAATTAAAATCGTTAAAATAAAAAATATATTAAAAGTGCCAGAAAGCAATACAACAAAAAGATAAATGCCTTAGAAAATTGTAATAATCTTTACAAAGAAAATTGTATCAATTCAACAGTGTGAGAAACACCAAAAAATAAAGGAAAAAAAAAGATTTGAAAAATATTAAGATAGAACACAAATATTCAAGAAAAATATAAAATATAACACAAATATGAACATAAAAACAAAAGATTGAAAATAGACATTCATGTAAATTACTGACACCTTGCAAAAATGATTTAAAAATATTTTCGTAATAAAGTTACCAATTTACAAAATATGAAACTGAAGCATAAATAGCGGTTTGTTTCGAGAAGAGCTTTCCCGGAACTGGATTAGCGCATGTTAATTATATATTATGCTGGGAAATTCAAAGTTTATAATGCGTCTATCAGTGACACAGTGAAGTTGGACAAACGTCACGCTAGAAATATTAAACGATCGTAACTCCACAAATATCTATTTTTCGAATTTAATTTAAATGGTACAGGGGATATCTTGGAATTGCAGGAACATTATCAATAAAAGACAAAGGCTTCGAACGACTTTTCATGTTCATTAGTCATGCGTATTCAAGAATCAAATTTTGAAAGCATCTGATACATTCTACAATGCCTTATTTCACTATATATCGCCAAGACCGAGAAGAACGATGTGGCGGTGGATTGCTCACTGCCATTGACAGTCACTACCCCTCCAAGAAAGAGCCGAACCCTCACCTCCTACACCCAGTCATGAGTGTCTGATTGTAATGATCAACATTCAAGGCACCAATCTTACAATAGTTAATTTCTATTCTCCTCCAGGTAAACTTCACATAAACTGATTTCAAAACATTGCGAATAATCTCTCAATTTCTTTCCTTATCGTCGGTGATTTTTCTTCACCACGTTCTAGGAAGTTTCTCTGATTCGCTATCATCAAATCAGTTTCTGGGTTTCATTACATCGGATCTCTGTTTTCTCAACTCACCGATCCCTACACATTTTGGACAAAATCATCTTCCATCGCAGCTGGACATCGCTCTGGTGACTTCAGATATATACATGCTCTGCTTCCATGAGGAACACGCGGACTGCTTTGATAGCGTTAATGTTCCTATAAAGACTTCGATCAGCTTAGGGTCTCAACTTAACCCCATCTACTCGCGATAACGTATGCATTGAAATTCTTTTTACACTCAAGTCAACGCCCCCTTAAAAATAGGGAATGGCTGAATTTACGCCTAATTGCTATAATTTAATTGCCATCATTCATTGCTTAAGGCCGTGTGCACGTGAACTGTTGCAAAGATTTCCAAAGACCCTTCATATCTTTCCTACCTTCTGCTCAAGAAAAGGAAAATGTGAAGACTGGCTAAACGCTGAAACGATCCTGAATTGTGGATCAATTATAAGCGAATGACTGCTATATTCCAGTTTACAATAAAAAAGGAATCCAAAGCGTACTGGGCTAAACTGTGTTCATCTTCAGGCTTTTCCTCCAATATATTTAGGCTCCTGAAAAAAATTACAAAGTGTGCAATTTCCTGGATCAGACTCTCACTTCATCATGTTACATGGTACTCAACATATCTTCGACTCCCAACAACAGGCTGACCTTTTCGGCCACTTATATGTAAAAGAACTGATTGTAATGGACATCCCTTACGACGCCAGTGAACCAGATACCCGTTCAACTCTCTGAATCCTTTCTACTCTCCCACCTTCAAATCGCTATTATACAAGCCAAATCCACTTCACCAGGTCCAGATCAGATTTCGGTTCGCATGCTCGATGAGCAGTCGTTGAACTCTTTGCTTTCTTTGATGAATAACTCCTGGGAGTCAGGAACACTTCCCGTAGAAGGGAAATCTTCAATTGTGCTTCCAATTGCTAAACCTGGGAGGCCATGTCACCGCATCACTTCTAACCGATCCATATCTCTCACAAGCGTTCTATGCAAAACAATGAAGCGCATCATTTTTAAACGTCTGGTAGCACATCTTGAAAGGCAAAAATCACTTTAGCCATACCTCCATGGATTTCGTCCTCGATATAGATATAACAGCCTTCTCTCAACGCTAGACCACCTCATTCGATTTTCGAGGGCAAGTTGCCTTATTACGATAGACAACTCCTTGAATATAACCCAAGCCTATGACCACGTGTGGTCAGATGGATTAGTATACAAAGTTCTACAACAAAACATTTCGGAATCCGCTCATGAGTGGATTTGCGACTTTGTCACAGATTGATCCTTCAGAAAGCGTTGGAGGCATACGTGCTCAAGGGCATTTCGTGCCAGCAGAGGTGTTCCGCAGAGATGAGTGCTGTCACCTCTCCCTTTTATCATCTACATCAGTGTTTCCCAAAGTGTGGTACGCGTACCCCTAGGGGTACGGGAGCAGTTTAGCGGGGGTACGCGTTCTTATGCGAAATATTTTGCAACAAACGGAAATTTCAAAAACTTTTATTTAAAAATAAAGCTAGCCATGAAAATTTACGATTACGTATTTTTCTATTAGCTATTTTTTGCAAAGTTAAAAATTAATAATTAGTGGTGTCAACAGTCAGTTGTGATTTTTAACTTTTGTGCAATTTTTTATAGTAAAAAATACATTCAGTTTTTATTAGTGGTACACAGCTTTACGAAAAATTTAGAAAGGGTACACAAAAGTTATAAGTTTGGGAAACACTGATCTACATGAACGATATTTTTGATATTCTTCGAGACGGTGTCACCTGTTTTGCGTATGCAATCGACATTTTTCTTCTTATTTACTCCCACTGCCTACAGTCAGTACTTCGGAAATTACAGTTAATTCTACTACGTGTCCAGAAATGGCTAACGAAATGGCTTCTAAAGGCAGACATAAGCATATGTCGAGCAATCGACTTTTCCCACCGTCAGTTTAAACCTCTCCCCGCCCTTCTCTTTCAAGGCGAAACAATTACGTGGTCATCCCATATCCGTATTTCATGCACCCATTTTCCATCTAATTTCAGCTATTGATACCCTTTCCTACAAAAACGAGCATCTGCGCTGAAAAATATCACTATACTGAAATGTATAACAAAAATCCCTTATGTTTCTTTATTAAAATTATTATGTTTCTTTAAAAACTTTATAAAATTATATGCATAAGTATTACACAATACCTTTTGTTGTTACTGATTCAACTTCTTACTGCCAACTGATTCATCTTCTTACACAACCTTTTTTAATCCCTTTGTGTAGATGTCATGTTATTCCTGTTATTGATAGATACATATTACACAAAAGAAGATACAATATTATTTTTTGTTGGAAAACGAAATATCTCTAAAGATAGATTTGATCAAGAATCTTCGAGAGAGAATAAATAATAAAATATGTAGGAGTTACGTAGCCACGAAATCGAAACACTACTACAAAAGGAGAAAATGTCAAAGAATTGCAACATTATAACAAAAACAAATAAATTGGGTGTTGTTTTCATTTGATAGAGAAGGACATCTTCTTTTTTAAAGATCCAAGTAAAAAAAAAAACAAACAACCTCAGTCCGTTGAATTTATTGAGTAAATTTACAGAATTCAATAACTGCATTTGTTTCTGAGAAGCGAACAAGTTGATATTTAAATCTGGATCAAAAACATAATGAAATAAAATCATAGAAGCATTTTTTTTGTTTTGTGCGCCATTGTTGTCTTACATACATCTTCTAATGTTTGAGGTATTTGAGATATAACTTTTCCAGCAACATTCTATCAAAAGCAGTGATTTTTAAAACAAATGGAATTGTATGCATCTTTTATCCGATGATGATTTGCTAATGTGATCTTTTTTGCGTCTGTTTAAACTATTTGCGTATAGTGGTTGAAAATAATAATTTATTAAAATACATCAAGATTTAGTTACCATTCACTAGGTAAAATATTCTGTGAAACTAATAAAATTTGGTCGTCATAGAAAGATATGATGGAGTATTCTAAATATTAAGTCCCATACGTTTTATTTGGATTTAAGAAAATACCCTCTTTCATAATTTTAAATATTGGTGCTCGTTTAAAGTTGGTGAAAATTAAAGGAAGTAACAGTATTTAACTTTTGTAGTTGTATATAGATTTCCCATAAATAAATTTTCCTCTTATACAATAATTCAAGTAAATGTTAGTTCAGCTGGAACACAAATGCAAAATTAGTCAAATCGCATTCAAGTCAAAATAGTTTATCGTAAGGGAAATAAATAACTATTAGTGGTCATAAAATCTATCCATTACTTAGAATGCTGATTTAAAATTATCATATCTTTATTATGTATCTTGATGACTTGGAATCTTGTTTTATTCTCATGAATGCTCATCCCCTTGTTAAGGATTCCCTTGTTAGAGATCGCACCACCTCTCCATAGTGCTAGGAAATGCATTTTAATCTGATTTGCCCCCTTTGGCTACTAATATTTCCATTTTCCGTTTTTCGTTGGCAACTTTTTGCTTTATATTTCAAAGCACTTTTGTTTCTTCTCATTTATGTCTGGCAGGTCTTGAAAATGGGCACCTGCTTTTGAGCGCTTGAAATATGTTGACTGTTATTTCCTATTTATATATTTTTGAAGTGAAAGAAATTTTTAATCAGGTAATATTCTACGTGTACTCTCAAGTGATGTAGCTAAGATTGAAGAACAAATAATTTTATTTACAAACGACTATATTTATAAATTCAAACTATTACTTTACTAAGATCGAGAGTTTTATGAAAAGAATTTTAAAAGATAAGTCAAAGATTGAGCTTAATTTGTGTCAGAAAAAACTGTGTTTTGCTTTCCTTGTAAATCTACAACTTGTAAATTTAAAAAATTTTTTATTATGCTAAGATAACTTCTGAAATCGAATTTACATTTAAATTGCTTTGAGAAATTTCTGTTTAGGTTCTTTGATTAGAGATAGAAAGAAAAAGCTGTATTGAATCTGTATTTAGAATTCGAATTAAACATTTTCTTTTTCTGTATAATCACTGACGCATTATTAACGAAAGAGCAACAGGAACAAATTTAGAACGAAAAAAAAAAAAACATTGCGTATAGAGTTAGGAACAGTGCCAAAAAAATTGTTTTGCAGAACCATTATAAATCTTTGAAGTTTCCTTTCCCATTTACTGAAATGAGCATTAGTCGCCGTATTTTATTGAATAAAGGGCTCAAAGAAGGACTTGACTTTTGCCATGATATTTAAATGCTCAAGAACCCAAGATGATAAACAGATTATTTAAAAGTAAAACATCAATAGTAGATTATTCGTTGATTTTATGCAAACACAGCACAATGTTTCACTTATACCTATCCACTCGATTTATATGGCAATTTAGATTAGACAAATGAAGAACTTTATCTTATGTTATTTTTACGCAAGACCAAATATAAGTTGAATAAGAATACTATTTATTATTTTAGAGGCTATTAGTGTTGTCAAGTATAAAAGGTATAATTCTTTACTTATGTTCAGTGTGCCAAAAAACAGTCATCCTGAATAACTTTTGATCTATTGATCGGATCTTTATGTTCTAAGACCCATTGTTAATGCTTCGAGGGGTGAACTTAAATATGGTATTTAATCAGTGTAGAAGATATTTTAAGTTACGAAATCAGACACAAAAACTTACTTTCTCTGAATAAGCCTGCATTTTTTCAAGTGATTTGTATTTCAGACATCCAAAAGGGTCAATATGGGAAATAGGGTCCCCATAGTTCGGTCAAGAGAACGATCCAAAGTTTGGACCCCTTAACGTTAGTTTTATTTTTTGCGTAGTTCAGAATTTTTCAAGCGAATTAAAACATTTTCCCCACAATTATAAAATTTGTTTATCCAAAGAAAATTACATGGAAAAAATTGACTTTAGTAAATATTTATTATTTTATTTAATAATAGTCGAAAAATTTTGAATTGTAAGGTATGCAACTTTTTGCATCATTTTGCTGTTGATGTTGTATCTAACGCCGATTGCCACACGGGCAAGCCTGCTTGGTGAAACCGAGCAAATTTAAGGCAGAGTGTGCGTTTCTTGTTTCTTCAGTGGCGCCCTCCTATGGCCAGGAATTCGTCTTCAGCCACACACACATCACAGCCCATTTTATAGGGCGGATCCTCTCATACATCCATTCATTCATCCGCAGATCGTAATTTTTGCCCCGAATCAGAGAACGATCGATCTCCAATCATGTACCCCCAGAGGTATTGATTTGTTATGGGAACATAGAGGACTTTGAGACTCGACAGATTTAATGTGCATCCGTCATCATTTACTACACAGGGAGTCTTCGGCTTGCTTCATTTTAAAGTTTGTTTATACAAGTGAGGGTTTGTTTATTATACATTTTCACGCCAAATTCAATGATATCAAAATTTAGCCGATAGTACTGATATTATCGAAGTTAAAAGATTTTTATATATTACAATGCATATACATAATTTTTATACATAAAGCTTTTGGACTGCTCGCTGGCCTAGCTGTTAGCGCGCCTGACAGCGAAGTCAATGTTTGCGGGTTCGAATCCCGCTTAGGGCATGGATGTTTCTCTCTGTCAGTTGTTCTCTGTTGTGTGAATGTGGCCCACCCTATGAACGGGTATCTGTGGCGTGGATAATGTTGCTCGCCCCCGTGACTTAGGCTCTCAGGTACCCACCGGGTAACATTAAAAAGCAACACTTTCGGTAACTTCTTAGACAACGAATGAGAGATCAGTGCCAGACGTGAAGGAAATAAAAATCAGAAAGCTTTCATTGTTGCAAAATTTTTTCTTTATAAACTTGCTTTTCTCTAATTTAATATAGCATTACTGTCTTCGCTATTATCAAACAAGTAAAAAAGTATCACTAAAAATAAGTACTTTTCAGACATTAAAACTAATGTAACCATGAATCTTCAACTATGAATCTTACCATAACATTACCTAATATTTACATGAATTGTACTTCTAAATTATCAATCTTATTGAGTTTGTGTTGGTTTACATTTGATTCAGAAAACGTGAAACGCGTAAATATGTAGTTAAATTTTAGCGGTTTTTATATAAAACCTGAAAAGGAATAAATAAATAAATGAATCTTAGCTGTTAGTTCTATCGGTTTGGAGACAGTACATCACTTGTCAAGATGTAATAAATCACTTTAATATTAATCTTAATAGTTGATCTTTTAAAAATCCCTTCTATTTTGAATCCCTCACTTAAATACAATATTATTTAATACGATATATTCGACTTTATTTGGGTAACAAAAATATTGACATCAATGCAGAAATTAGATTGATTGAGGAAATATCGCGATATATTTTTGACATTGCATCACGATATTAAAATTTGTTATTATTAGTCTTGGGTGTTAATATTTGTGTGGGGGATAACTAGCAAAAGCAGTCTCCAGCATATGGTCCAATTAGAAGATTTTGTCTGTTTCAAAAGGCATTGTTTACTGTTTTAGATCAGTGTATTCTTTTAACTTAAGGAAATTTAGAACAGTTAGAGTTCGTTTTGTTTTGGCAAAAAAATGTTTACAAATGAAATTCATAGGCTCGCATATTTAATAATGGAAAACAAGTACTTTCTTTGATTCTGACAAAGTTGATAATTTGATTAGTTACCCATCAAAGGTGCCATTGAGATAACTATATTTGTTTTTCTTTCTTTTATTTTTGTGAGCATATGTTGTATTAAACATTTTAATAACAAAATCTCCATGTTACCATAGCAGCCATGATGGAACAGAGGATAGAGCGTTCGGCTTCAAATGAGGTGAACAGGGTTCAAATCCCAGCGATGGCTCGTTTATACGAATTCCGCATCCGGTTTGAACCGACCACAGTTCTGACGTAAAGTTCCTCAGTGGTAGACGGATAATGGGTTAGAGTCCCCTTATCATGAGACTAGCCGTGGAAGGTTTTTGTGGTTTACCTCTCTATGTGACGCAAATGCTGGTTAGTTTTAGAAAAATGTCCTCCACAAAGGCAAATTTCTCCCATTAAGTGATTGTGGAGTTCCCTTGTCTTCTGGATTGGGTTCGAAATTACAAGGCTACGGAATTGAACATTAGTAGTCGTAAACCCAAAAATTGGGTTGGCTGTTCAACGACGGCTATAAATATAAATGTGAACATAGGAAATACAATTTAAATCCACTCTCACTTGAGCAATACGAGTTTAATATCTCATATATATATTTCTGCTATGTGGCACCATAAACTCGTACACTCTAAAAACTGTACCGCTGATTTCAGAGGCACATTTGGATCGTTTGTGCCTCTGAATTTTAAGGGCACAACGTGCCTTTAAAAATGAAAGGCACAATGTACCTCTGATTTCAGAGGCACATTTGGATCGCTTGTGCCTCTGAATTTTAAGGGCACAACGTGCCTTTAAAAATGAAAGGCACAATGTACCTCTGATTTCAGAGGCACATTTGGATCGTTTGTGCCTCTGAATTTTAAGGGCACAACGTACCTTTAAAAATGAAAGGCACAATGTACCTCTGATTTCAGAGGCAAAATCAGATGTACCTCTTAGCTTGAAAGGTACATTGTACCTTAGATTTTGCTTTTATGAACCACTCATTGAAATAAGCATTTAGTGGAACCAAAACCTGTTATTTACCAGATTTGAACACACTTTTTTTTTTACCCATTCGTAATTTGCTTGCACTTCATATAAAAAGGGGTTTACACTATTACCAAGATATTAATTATAATAATTCTTAATGAAAAATATTTCCCAATTCTTTGAATATTGGCCACTTGAGGTGATCATCTCAAGGGATTCCATCTAATGCTTTTTCATAGGCAATTATAAAATATGTAAATTTATACAATTTCTTTAATTATGTAGCGTTTAATGATACTTCAACAATTACAATGATGTTTTTCTAATCAGATATAGGTATAAAAAATATTTATTTCTGTTAAACCAAGTCAATATAATTCATGGACTTTTTTTTCCAAAAAGTATCCTCAAAATGGAAATTTCTTATAAATTTAGATATTTTTTAAATATTTAGAGATTCAATAAAATAGCTTTATAAGAATCAAAATTAAACACTAAATATCATGAAATCTAATATCTTTTATTTTCACACATAAAGAACAATATTACATAATTTAGTAACAGTTGCACACAAATATGGAAAAATATAGAACTTTCACAATATTTTAAAATTATAGATGTAGATTTTGAACAATTTGTATGTTTTATAACATCAAATATGTTTAATCAAATGACTTTACAAGTGTAAAATCAAAGATTTCTTTCTATTGAAATGAATTTTTTTTTAAAAGCC
The DNA here is from genome assembly GCF_982258835.1 of Parasteatoda tepidariorum. NCBI lineage: Eukaryota > Metazoa > Arthropoda > Arachnida > Araneae > Theridiidae > Parasteatoda > Parasteatoda tepidariorum. The sequence goes on from NC_141757.1 coordinate 103,029,356, forward strand.
TGATTTTGGCGAAGCATATTAACCCATTAGGCGCCATCATTCCCATTTTGGGAACATTAGCTTTCAATTTTTTTAGAACTAACTGTACTTAATATTACTTAATTGACAATTTTATTTGAGCTCTGAATATATGAAAAGAATTTTGCAATTTTTTTTGAAAGCTTGTTTCAGAATTTTTATTTTTTATAGTATTTTAAAAATCGTGAAATTCCGCATTTTTATCCCCAATCATTAAACATGCATTTGTTTTATAAATATTATTAAAATAAAAATTATTTTAACTTAAACTTGATTACAACAATCTAATGTACTAAATAAAACTAGCCCATAGAGAAAATGTACAATGGCTAGTTTACAATTGAAGAAAAAAGACCTTGTTCCCTTTTGAGGGAAAGTATTGGCGAAAGCTGTTTTCAAACGAAAAACAAGATGCAGATTATTTTAGCAGAAAAAATATTTTTTCATGACAATAATATATGCACTAATTTAATAACGCAGAGCATAGCGTCGATTCAGGTTTATCTTTATATTACTACACTAATCTAATACGTTGCCAAAAATAAACCTTAATCTATGTTTATTTCCTCCCCTCAAACACGATAAAACATCTGCATTTTTCAATCTCTCCCCCATTCATTGCACGTTTACTCCTCCCCAACAGCAAAATGACTCTAAATTTCTATTTGCATTTTTATAAAATAATTAATTTATAATAAATTTGTATTATGTTTAAAAGTTTCCTACAGATAAAATCTATCATAAAAAATTTCTAACATTTTCCTTTGCTTAAGAATTTTAAAATCTGGCAAATAATTTGAAATACTTAGTATAGGCTATGTATATATATATAGTAATATCATAATTAAAGGTCAATAAAGAAAAAGTGCAGGTAAAAAAAGAAAAAACAACACCGGAAGCAAAATTATAATGGTAAACACACTTAATACAATGAGTAATTTAACCAGTGAGAATAGCCAAAACCAAATTTACAAAAATTATAATAATTTAAAATAAAACAAAATTAAAAAAATTAGCACTATAATGAGAAAATAAAATATCATAGTAAAAGGTGATAAATAAATTTGCTTTACAGAGTGGAACAACTGTAAGTCAATTTTACTTGGAAATGGTAAGATTCGTTTAATGCAGACCCTTATAAAAAAAGTCCACACGTTTCGCAGAGAACTTTTATTAAAACATTTTCCAAATTTTGAAAAAAATCAAATGACACACATTTTTCTTTCTTTTAGTTTTCACTAGTTATTAATACAGAATCACAATAATTCAGAGAAATAGCAACGGACATTTAAAGGTTGTATCCGGAAGAAAAAATGCTCAACACTTCACCGGGGGAGGTACATGGGCAAAGCATTTGCAGAGGAGGCCTGATCAAATCCTTCCCACAGCATCCACATTATTTATAGTTTAGCATTGACCACAGTGCTGATGTAAAATACCCTCCGAGGTAGTTGGATCATGGGTTTGAGTCCCCTGGACGCCAGACTAACTGTAGCAGGCTTAGTGGTTTTCCTCTCCATGTCAGTGTTTTGTCATGCATTCATCTCGGCTAGAACATTTAAAACAGGACTTATCAATGTAAGAGTATTTTATTTGAATAAGTTGTTAAAAGTTTCTATCACAATGTACACAAATACATTCATGAAGATTTTATTACATTAAGAATAGGTTTAGCTAAAATAATTTTTATATATAATATTATTGAACTAATTTAACACGTTGAATGCCATAGGGGTCACCGGTGACTGGTGCCTAGATTATTCGAAACACATAACTCGAATAAATTTTTAATGCTCTAATTTTTTTTAATATTATTATTACTAAAATGGTTTGAAGAAATAATTGTAATATATACTGAAAAAATCATTTTGGCCAGACGGACAAGCCATGTAAAATTAGTGTGGCATTCAACATGTTAAAGAAAAAAAAAGTGTAAATCTATCTAAGCTTAAATACATAAGAAAGTGCAAGGATTGTTCTTAACACAAAACAAAATTGGAGTCAACAAAGAAAATTCAAATGTAAATCGAAAAGTAATTATTTATTATTTATAAAAATATTTAATAATTAAAAACATTTTTTTGCATTTACTGGAACACAGTCGAGACAAAAAGTAACAGCAAAAAAAACTATTAATCATTTAGTTATACTAATAATATAAATTTAGATTACACAAACATTAAATTGTCTTTCAGAGAGCAAAAAAAAAAAAAAAAAAATTTTTCACTGTATCAAGTTTATACACATATCAATCCTTACAATCAATATATTTTCTTTCTAAATATTGTTATCAAAATTGCTTCGCTTCATATTTTTTTTACTACAGTTCAGGAAAAGCATTAGTTATAGATTAATAAAAGTTTTTTGATAATGTTATTCTAAGTAACACAGGTAAGGTAGCAATAACAATAAAAAAAAATAAAAGTTTCTTAAAAATTATTATCACTGATGCTGAATTAGAAAGTTTTACTAGGTAGCTTTTCGTAGCAAGAAAACATGGAGTATAAAGTGTTGAGCATTGAATATGAAGTACCAAATATTTTTTAAATAAAGTATTCAGTATATATCGATAAAGCATTAAGAATTTATCTTGGAAAATGCCAGTGACACAACAGCGATTCTGCATATCTAATCCATTTGTGATCCAATGAATGTTATGCAAATAATTTTTTTATTTTTTATATATAGTTATTGATATCAAAATTATGTAAATTAAACTGCTCTAGTTAGCAATACTTTAATATTTTTCAAAAAGTTCAAGCTGTTAAGTACTTGGCATTATATTATTTTAAACAAAGAGCAAGGTACTCATCACCGCCCATCACTCAACCATGACCAAAAATCCTATTTCTAGGGCTTTACTTTTTAACGGCCATGGTTAAAATGCCATGTAATTTTGATACTGGTCAGATAAAGTGGACTCCGCTTGAGCTAGCTCGTTTGAATCTTCTGCACGATAACCAATAAGAGAACTTTCAGTTGTGGCGGAATTTATATGCAAAGTATACACGCCAGTTGTTTTATACATTGCCAGGATCTAACTCATTACCCTAGTTCTCTAATAAGCAGTGTGAAAGATAATTTAACCAGCTGTGCCACAAGAGCACCCTGGAGCAAGCTATTAATCCTTTTTAAAAATCAAATAAATTAAATTTCAATTTGAAATGTTACAATTTTTAAAAGGAGTTTCACAGTCGTAAATAATTATATATCCCATGTTATCTATTTTGAGTCATAAATTCAAAACTAAAATTTGAAATTATACACTGAAAGCTGTGATGTTAGAATAAAACATTTTTAAACATTACTTTTTCAAAAAAAATAATAACTAATTAAAAATTTATAAATCATTAGAAGATTGCCTTTTTCTCCCATGCTTACACCATATTTAAAATATAAGTAAAGCATAATCTTATTTTTTTCTTCAGGTTTATGTCAACTGTAAGTTTAGTAACAGTTTGAAATAATTATAATTAGATATCAATGTCAATTGTTTTCTAAAATAGCTAATAATTGAAAGTATACTTTTCATAATTATAATAAAAATTCGAAAACATTCTTCGTTGTTTTTTAAATTATTCAATCATTCTGTGAGAGAATTTCTGTGATAGCTCTCGAATGTAAACTAAGATAAACAAAAAAGCAAATTGGTATTTCAAATAAAAATGATTTTTTATTCATAGCTATCGCCACATTGAAAACCTCATACAAAATTATAATCAAACACTACAGAACAAATATAGGGCACTTTAAAAACATTCCTCTTAATATTATAATGATAAAACATAAATAATACAACTACAACAGAAATGTAAACATAACTAGGGTTAGCTCTCTCGCTTAAACATTTTTATAAGATTTGTAGCATTAATAATTCAGTAATAAAAATTGAAATGTATTAATAAAAAAGATGCCGTCGTTACTTAGGAATAAATATAAAAATAAGATATAAGTATTAAACTTACCAAATTCAAGCATTTTTATAACATCGATAGAACACATTTGTAGACAAACTTCTTCCATCGGTAGCGTGGATGGGAAGGGACAGAAAACGTATTTCGTCATAAAATTTTTCACTGATGTGCGCATGCGCTTGTTCTCCGTTACATGATCGTACCGAAGAAAAAGAAATGAAAGGCACAAAAGTCTTTTCGTACCGCGCATTGACTGGCGTTTGCTTTGGTGCCTTCAATTTCTCGTGGTGCCTCTCATTTTTAAAGGCACATTAGTTATGTGCCTCTTACGCGAGAAAATACACGGTACATTTAGCTTGTGCCTCTGAAATCAGAGGTACAGTTTTTAGAGTGTATATTTCTCTATCTATAGGAAGCACTACGGTTATTGTTTATTTAGTTAAGTTGTTTTGAGTAATAATTTAAGTAGGTTTAAAATATTATTTAAGTACTTATTTAGAATAATTTTGTATTTGATTAAAATAAAAACTTAGTTGCGAAATAATTATTTAGATTTATTTTTGATCTTTTCAAAAATTGTAAGCATAAACGGTGCCGCATATTGTGATATCAATTACTGGTGAGGAAGCCTGTTTTTTTCGAGCCATAGCATATATATTATATAATATTCAAGTAATGTCTCCAAAATACGGGTGCGCCTCGGGATGAATTTTGTCACTTAATTTTAATACCTCAGCTGCCTGCTATAAACTCATACTTACGGCCGCTTGTGGGGACTTCCTGACAGATTTTAAATAATTATTACTAAAATTCTATACTTCGATAATATCACGGGTAACTCTTTAAAATAGTTAAATTGAAATCAAAGTACTTCCGCTCGGGCAACAGATAGACGGTAAAAAAGTTTGATTAGCATAATTATTTAAAACTAATTAAGGTCGAGCTAGAATTGGTGGCTGGGTAGAAGAAATAAAATATTTAAATACAGTTGTGCTGAGCATTCGGCTTGGTTATCATTAAAATTTATTTGTTGCACAAAGCAATTTTGAAAGGTTACCAAGCTGGTAGCCATAGGCGGCTGGAATTAAAGAAGTTTTACCTTAAAATACAAATTGCATAAAATTAATAAACATTTAAAACTATATTAAAATACTTTTTCATAAAATATGTTTTTTTAACATTAAATATTGAATCGGTAAACTTAAGAAAAAAATTTTTTTTCTCACGTTTTTAAGCATTTTTAACAATAAATAGATTTATCAGCATTATATTTTGTTAAAGCTAACTAAGTTATCAACATTATATTTTGTTAAAGCTAACTAATTTATCTAATTAAGCATGTAATACTTAATGTTAAATTTTGACTTATTTTTCAAATAATTCTTTGAATTAAAAAAAAAAAAATTAAAGAGCAACATTCTTTTAATATTTCATAAAATTTAACTTTATCTCAGAACATAATTTTTTTCTTCTTCAAAAATTCAGTTTCCTCTTTGAACTAGAAAATGATACTAATTAAAGCAAAGAACACCAAGAAAAGTTTTGATGAAAGTAATTACAGCGGCTCGTTATGTGCTTGTTAACTCTCCAAATTTCATTAGTCCAGATTTCCCTTCTCAAGAAACTTCATGTTCAGTCTATGCATAAATTAATTCGTGCTGGAGAATGTTAATTCTCTTATTTTTGATCATTTGGATGTTATCATGAAGAGTTTATGAACACAAATCTGACTTCATCCTAAAGATATTGCAGCACATAAATTAAGCTTCGTTTTATTTCAGATTGAGATTTTAGCACTAATTTATAATCCATTTAATGGAAGGGGATTATTGGCAAAATAAAAATTTGGAACAGAATTAAATGTAAGAAATTTTGAGTTTCAGTTTTCTATTTCGTCGTTTTGAATTAGTCAACATTCACATTCTAATATTTTAATTAAAAAATAATAAGAGTAAATTGTAGGTAGACAAAGAAAATGTACATTTTTGCGGTATAAATTTTAAAAAAAATTGTAAATCCCTTCCCCCTAAAGGAAAACCGAAAAAAACATTAGTTTTACATAAAGTTATATTTTCTTAATAAAATTTATTTGTATAATTATATTGATGCAGTAAAAGCAAAGAATAAGGAGAGGACCTAAGGAATATAATAAATCTCCTTATTGACAAATTTTTTAAATGCAAAAAAACGTAAAAATTCGAAAAATAAAAATTTTGGTAAGTTTTATATTTATAATAAAATTTTAAATTAGGAGAAACTCAAATCATCAATTACTATCGTATAAAAACATAAAAAATTCTTAAGAAAAAATACTACTAGAAATTTTATAAAGTAATTTAGAATGTAAGTTTTGCTTCGTTTTACACGTTAAAGTTGCATATTTTATTAAAATTCATGTCTAAAATGAGATTACTGCAGTAAAAGTCAAAATAAAGGCAAAGAACAAGGAGAGGGGAAATTCTTACGCAATTATGGGAGGAGTAATTTTCTTATTTCGCTGAAAAAGATGTGAGGGGTTCAAAATTGCCTAAAACTTGTTTTCGTAAGATTTTGAAGTTTAAAAAAAAGTCCTTTTCCTGCTTTAGAATTAGATTTCTTTACTTAAATTGTTAAAAGTGTCTTGGTAGTTAAAATACCTCATGTCATTCGAAAATCGGCGAAAATTATTATAATTCTTCAATCACAATTTTATCTTCCACTAATTCTGACACTAATGTGTTGTTCACTGGCATCACTTTTCTTAAGGAAAAACACATCATGATAATCAAAAACAAAAATAAATGTTGTAATTGAAATTTTATCGCATGAGCACCACGGTCCTCATTAAGACACCACCACGTAATTGATAAAAAAGAACGCGTTAGAAACAAAGGCACAGCCTCTAAAAAATATAAATTATTGAAAAGAAAGGAATTAAAAGAGAATCCACGTTAGTCGAAAGGACGGCAGTAGCCGAAGAAAGCATTTCTAAGAAAATATTTGTATGCACCTTTCTACTTCAGACAGATCATTCTTGTGGTTAAGGCTACAATATGAATTGATTCATTCATATTAAAATGTGTTCTCGAACAAATTGCTTTAGTTCTATCCTATGCCTGTATTGAGCACAAAAATGGATTCGCCTCTGATATAGCTTTCATCGGCCACCAGAAAATATGGTTTCTATCCCTCTCGAATTTGTTATTATATAACAAATTCGTTTTATAAAAGAAAATGAGTCAACGAAATTTCACATTCCAAAATTTTATTTGTGTGTATTTCTAGCTACATATTTGGAAGGATGCAATTGCTTTTTTCGATTGCAATAAAATAATATTAGTATTTCAATCAATAAATCTTTTATGAGTATTGGTAATCCCATCTATTCGTTAATAGCCACATGCAACTCAATTTAATGGACAAACTATATATTACACGAGTAATGTGACACTCACAATATATAGTGTGACAATGCATGCAGCACATGACTGATATGTGAGGTGTGAGTTAGCACTTAAACAATCCCTGCAAAGCGCAAAAGCGACAAATTAATTAATGCGGAGATTTTTAGAGATGAGAAGTACTGAGCATAGTTGCGAAGCTTGTTGTAAGTTATTTCAATAATAGTACTTCTAATAGCATATTTTAGCATATTACAGTTATTTAAAAGATATTTACGTTGACACGAATTTTAATAATTTGTTATATTTTTATATGCTCGTTAAACAATTTTTTTTCACCATTACTAAAATCTTGATGGACTTCACTTTTCACTGTTTTTATTAGCTAAAGAAATTGAAGCTCTAATAAAATAGAAATAAAAAATATTCATTTTATTGTTTAGCTTACAACTATTTCTGAAAAGAGTTTTAGCCTTATTTTTACAAAATCGTTAAAATAGATTTAAACAGTAACTTAATAAGGCAACTTAGAGATAAAATATGCAAAAAATGCATGATGTTTTGATCTTAAAACTCGCAACGTATATTTTTAGAATCGTAGTCCATACTATAGTTTTTAAAACTTAAGTATCAGGAGTTACAACCTAATATTACCCTAAAAGGCTAAAAGAAAGAAGGAAGGAAGGAGGAATAAAAGGTAATAAAAGAATGTCCCAATTAAGCATTTGAATGCTACGAACTCTAGTGGTTTGGGAGCGTAGGCTTAAGGGCACAATTACAGAGTAAATAAAAAAATATTAAATTATTTGTGTTAGCACTGCATTGTTGTTTCTCTGTTTATAGTGCCCATATACACAAAATGGTGACCCCCATTCGTAATGAGTTGGTGTACTGCAATTTGCTACGCATGAACCTGCAACTAGAGATCAAAGATAAGTTTCGTTTAAATATTAAATATCTACTCATAATTTATTTAATAGTTACTAATTGCATCCAACCCTTTTTTAAAAACAACCGACAATATATAGATGAACTAGTTTTTAGTTTGGCTATTTACCGTATATATAATAGTGCACGCATAAAACATGAATGAACAGCTAGGTTAATTTACCCTCAATTTAAAGTATGACTTGTTGTAAATGGAATTAAACAGTTATAATATCGAGAACTTGGAACTCTAATTAATCGGCAACTTGTCATTAAGCAAGCAAGAAACAGAAACAGAATCAAGATCTATGGAAACTTGAGGAAGAACGTAATGAAAAGCATAAAACAATATGATTGCCAAATGAGACTTAAAAGTAATTTTAATAATCGTCATTTAGTACTTCTGTGTTTAACTCTTTAGTTTCCTCCCTTATCTCATTCTACATTAATTTGAGACATAGTGTGAGTTACAAGTAGATCGAATTATTTTGTCATTTTAAAACAAATTTGGGATATTTCCGAATCGTGATCTGTCGTACCAACTATAATCGCCAAGGCCCCAATGGACTAAACTTGCAGGTTTTTTCTCACATGTACAGGTTTGACCAGGAGTGGCTTCGAGTTGATCCTCTTTAGTGATGTTTTTCGTTTTAGTTTCTCGTGGGAAAATGCCCAGAAGTTGCCAACTATTCTGCACCATATCATGATATGGAAATCTTCTCACAGATTTTATTGTGTAGTTTTTGGGCAATTAATAATTTAAATATCTTTTACATTAAAAAATATTTTGTTGAGAGAAATAAACATTTGAAAAAAGAGAATAGCTCCGTATGCAAAACTTTTCCAAATACAAATTATTTATTATTTCTTCACAATCATTCTTACTTTCATAGGATATAAACAAAGGTTACCTTGGAGACGCGCTTTGACTGGATTTTTAAATCCGAAAAACAAATACTTCAAGAGTATTAGAACTCAAGAAGTTATCAGAAGTTAAAACAAAATTTCTAAACTATCACATTCAGACTCAAACAACCTGCTCTTCTTACAGCCATCAGACCGCCAGTTAATGGGCAGGGATAGCCTGTTCAGTAGGCCACTGGGCCCATGTCCGAGAGTTCGTGAGTTCGAACCCCGCCGGCCGAAGACTCCCCGTGTAATAAAGTGACTGATGCACGTTAAATCTGTCGAGTCGCAAAAGTCCTCAATGTTCCCATAACAAATCAATATCTCGGGGGGTGCTGGATTGGAGATCGATCGTTCTCTGATTCAGGTCAAAATTACGATCTGTGGATGAATGAATGGATGTGTGAATGGGTCCGCCTTAAAAACAGGTGTGTTGTATGATGTGGTAGAAGTCGAATTCTTGGCCATAGATAGCGCCACTGGAAAACAAGAACAATCGCACCCCCTTTATATAAGCAGGCATACGTCAACAACCTCCGGTTAATTTATGTTTTCAAATTCAATGACAATTCATTTCTTCGAAAGGGAATCACATTGAAATGCGCAATCACAGCGCAATGAAAGAGTCATTTTTAGATCACTTAAATTTTTTTTAAAATTGACTGCACATTTAATCTATGGTTTAATTTTACTTTTCTTTCCAGTGGACGCTGCGAGGGAAATTATTCATGATTATTCTAAACAAAAATAACCTACACATTCGTAAATTATATTTACTTCATTTATAAGATGAAAACTCTACTTAATAATATGTGTAAAATGCATTATACTTTAAATGCATTATAAATTTTTTTAACTATTTAAAACTGAAGTTTTCTATTAGTACTATATTCTTTATCTAAAATGTAAACTACTTTTTATTACCTGCTTGGCAATTCTTTACGAGTTATTTTTCTTCTCTCCTAAGGAGCGAGCATATGAAATATGAAATAGAAAAAAAAAATTGAATGCAAATCAAAGGCAAACGGAAAAAAGAAAAAAAAAAAACAGTAGGTACAAGACGTAGATAACGCAATTATGAATGTTTACTCACAATGTTTCAAAACTCCCATTTGCATTTTAGGAAATAGCATACATATTCTTTATTTTTCTATAGCGTTAAATCATCCCATTTATTACGTAGACAATAAAGTGTATAACTGAACAAATAGATGGTTAGGCTGTCTGAAAAATTTTAAAACATGATTTTTTAGTACTTGTTCTCTTCGAATTTTTTGTTTTTATTTATCTATTTTTGTTTAAATAAATGTTACCTTAAGTTTAAACACAAATGCTTCCTTTAAAGTTAATTTCAAAGAAATGTTCAATCAAAATGATGTCTTTAGAAGAAATTCAAATTTTTTGAAATATGTTGTAAACACTCATAAGACTTTGTTTTATTGATTAAAACATTTTCGGTAGCAAATTTTTTCTCATATTTAACATAATTAAAAATACATTTTCTGATATTCATTATTTTTCAGTATTCAAATATTTATACATTATACATAAATATTTGCAGAATAAGGAATGAGGTGTCTTAGAATGAATGCGTATTGATTGATGTATTTTTCCAATTATAATAAACATTAATTAATAAACTTTTTAAGTTTTGAGCTACATTTAGTAATCTACATTTATTTATGGATTTACAAGTGACACAAATGATATTTAGCACTAAACTTGCGAATTACGCTGAAATATACTACATTTTGTTATATCTTAAAGTATAAATTTAGCTTTAATTATATTTAACGAATTTTTTCTCTTTTTTAACATAATTCAAAATACATTTTCTGTTATTCATTCATTTTTAGTATTCAATTATTTATACATTATGTATGAATATTTGCAGAAGAATGAAAGAGATGTTTTAGAATGAATGTGTATACATTAAAGCATCGCACTTACGCATCGCCAGGATTTATTACTACTTTTTATCGTTTTATATCTCAAAATTTAAATGATTTTAGCTCATAATTACAGTAAATATTTAAAAAAAATGGAATTAAAGATGAATATTTTTAGTTCAAAATTTAGTATAATATTAAGATAAACAATTTTTATAATTACGTGCAAAAAAGTTTTTGATTCACTTCAATAATTCTGGCAATATGCAAAAAAAAGTGAAAATTAAAGAGCTAAACGATTACATTTCTTACAAGATTTTACTTAGCTTCGTAAAACCAAAATTTAATGATAAGAAGGAGAAAGGATTGTGTTACACATTGTAACAATAATTTTTGAGGCACTAAATGGACTTTGAATGCTTCACACTCTTTATTGATAAGAACTTTTCACACTCCAAGGTTTATTCTACTTTGAATTCTTCACACTCTTTATTGATAAGAACTTTTCACACTCCAAGGTTTATTCTACTTTGAATTCTTCACACTCTTCATTGATGAGAACTTTTCACACTCCACGGAACTTTTCACACTCGACGATTTATTCTAATAATATATTTTTTTCACAAGTCTCCAAATTTCCCATGACTATGGTTCAGGATTATAGGAGCAGATAGAGCCAAATTCCAACTCGAGGGCAGAGACACCTACATCCAGATGTTGGGAAGGAAGTATTGGAATGGTGGCAACAATAATGAAGCGTCCCTTTGGAAGTAATTTGATACCTCAGTCTATGATAAGAGTTGGTGAGGCGCGGAGGCTTCGGCCTGCCGTTGTTCTCTCCAAGAATGGAGAGCAGCGTATGATTCTCAATAATGAAATTGTGATAATCTTTCAGGATCCATGTTGATCTGTAATGTTTGTAGTGGAAAACAATGATCAAAATGAATTTTTGATTTCTACTTGAGTGTTAGAAAAATTTGAATTATGCATTTTTTTGATTTTAGTGTGACCTCATTTAATGTGATGGAAATAAATCTGTGTAAGTAATTTTTGTCGTTTTCTTAGAATTATGTTTCTTTTTTTATTTCAGCTTAATCTACTTATATCTAAATTTATTATTTATTTTTCCAGAGACTCCTTTTAGCTTTATACTACCACTAAATTGTTAAGTTATCCACCACGTGTGGCAGCAAATTTAATCAGTTAATGGCTAGGTTAATTAGGATGATTGTATCCAGTATTTTATCTAATTCTATTATACGGCTAATTTGATTAAGTTTTATTGAATGATTTTCTTTTCGTTCTTTAATGATTTTCTATCTCATCACCATAAACTTTAATTCTTTTTTACACACACAGCAGCACAAATTATCATATATACCACCATTTAATATATGGTGCCGTCGCGTGGTTTCGAATCTGGTGTTAAGAATAAATAATTTTTTTAGGAGAATCTCTGGAAACTTTGGCTTTTAAATTAATTTATGGCTGAAATATTATTAAATTTTAAATACTAAGTGCCTTGTGCAAAAAAAAATATGATCAAATAATTGATTTGTTTTAAACATTTATCTCGCTCTCTCTCACAAATAAAAAATTTTATTGTTGACATTTAAACAATAAGTAATAATGTATCAAATTGGATTTTAAAATTGATATATATGTTGTCACAAGAAATATACTTTTGATTTATATGTGAATCGCTATTTCATAATATACTTTTGAATATGAAGTATTTGAATATAAATATTACTTTTGAACATTTAAAATTTTATATGTAATTCAATATATAATTTGGTGATATATTTAGAACAATATAATTGAAAATAAGGTTTTTTTTTAAATTTTAAAAAATTTGGTTGATATTTTAATTGAATTGGAATGATTGTTAATTAGCATTTTAATTCAGATCATGATATATTTTTTGAATATATTAATTATTTCTATGTGCATGATATTAAATTTAAATAAGTACATAGAGAATTTATTTGGTAATTGTGGTAAATACATTGATTGATTTCAGTGTTTATGATGTTTTAATAGGGCAAGATTTCAGTGATGATACTAATTTCAATAGTATTTCAATAAGATTATTGATTTTTATTAATATGAAAATATATTTGACAACATTTTTGATAATATTTTTTAAACTACATTTTATATATTATTTTGATATGGAGTATTGTATGTATTGTATGAATATTGTTTTTGGGGGTTTGAATGCTATGTATTGATTGTTAATATACATTTTAGTGATATTTTAAGGTAGATATTAATTAGGTAAATTTTTCTATGAATTAATATTATACTATGGCTAAATCTGCATATTCCTTAGCGAATTCGCTGCAAACTTTTAAGGGTAGCAAAGAGGAAAATTTAAATTTTTTTCTGAATAATTTAGAGCAAATCGCTCAGTTAGAAAAATGGGACGACAAAAAAAAAAGTCTGATATTAAAGTTAAATCTTGCAGGAGAAGCATTGAAAGTAGTTAGTGAGGCCAAAACAAATGTTGACATGGAATACGAATGTATAGTTAAATTATTAAAAGATAAATTTTCCAGGAAATTAAGTTACACAGAATTACAGAGTAAGTTTAACTCATTGATTCAAAAACCAAATCAAAGCATAAGAAATTTAATTGAAGAGGTAGAAAAGGCTACTGATGAGTATCTAGAAATCAATGGAGATAGTAATGAGCAAACTTTAAGTCTAGCTAGGAAAATGAAATCACAAAAGCTGCTTGACAGCATGCGTCCAGATATTAGAATCGAGGTTATGAAAAGGGGAGCATCAAATTTCAATGAAATAGGCAAAATTGCTATAGATATTGAAAATGCGATTTCAATGAATGAAGCCCATCTGAATAATGTAACAAAATCATCAGAAATTGAAATCTTATTAAGAAGCCAGATAGAAAGCAACAAAAAAATTGAGGAATTGACTCAAAAAATTAATGATTTAACTAAAACTAAATCGGTCAACAACATCTCACAATCGAACAAATTGAATCAACCAAAGATAACTTGTCATATATGTAGTAGAAATCATATCACCACAGAATGTTGGTATTATCCTAAAAACTACAATGTAAACAACAAATTTAAGCCTTATGAAAGAAGCCGCAGCTCTTTCAGAAGAGGATTCAATAGAAATTTTAGAAAGAGGGGTAACAACAGTACGGACACAAGACAAAATAATTTAAACTAGTTAATGGTTCTTGTGACAAGTGGAAAAATACAAAGCTTACAAGAACCAGTAGAAATTCAAATGATCAAAAATTAACTGGTAACTTAAGGTTAAAAAAGAGAAATATTGGCAAAAAAGATAGATTTCCGAATGATAAGAACAAAATATATAAAACTAAAATTTATGTCAATAGTAATTTTAAAGATAAAAATTTTAATTCAGATTATGATAAGGTTAAGGAATATAATTCAAAAATTTCTAATAACAATAAGAATAGTAATTGGGTAACTGAAGAGGATATAACAAAAAAAAATAGTAAAATAAAAGATACAAATGAAGGAGTAGAAAAAGTAAATAAACATGTAATGACCTGTAATAACAGTAACGATTCAGAATCTCTACCTATTATTTTGTTAAGATTTGGTAACTTAACCATTCCGGCTTTACTAGATACTGGTGCAAATCTTAGTTTAATTGATCCTATCACTCTTAATGAAATTAAAGAAAACACTAAAATAAGTTATTTATCTAGATCTGTAAGAATTCATACTATCGACAACAATACTGTTCCCTATATGTCTGCAATTTCTTCTAAATTCAAAATTGACACTAAATGGTTTCAAGGGATATTTTTTGTAACTAAGAATTCTTGGGCTTATAAATATAAAATAATTTTAGGGTATGATTTCATTCAACAGAATAAAATTGTTTTAGATATACCCAACAAAAAACTTATAGTGAACCATGATTCTTTTGATTTTCTCGAGGATACTCCTCGTATTGTAAATAATGTTTTAAGTGATGTAAAGATTGTAAATAATTTTGCTTTTGCAAAAAAAAAGATTGTGTTAGAACCCCATTCTCAAATATTAATTCAATTAGGTATATCTGAGGATATAAAAGATAGTAAACAAATGCTTTTTTCTCCAAACAAAAACAAACTAAATTATAATATCTATGAATCTGTTAATGAATTTAAGGATAAAAAATTCTGTACTTTCATCGAAAATAATACAGATAATAAGATTGTAATCAATAAGGGTACAAAATTAGGAAATGTTATTAGTATTAAAGATGATGATATAATTAAACCTAAAGAAAATACTAATTACCAAATTAACAATTTAAATCTAAATGAAATTCATCAACTGAGAAAAAAAGAGCTTAATGCCTCTGATTTTGATTTGAGTCATTTAAATAAGGTAGATGCGGATAAGATACTTCAAGTTTTGTTAAACAATTATCAAGTTTTCTCTCAATCTTATACAACTTTAGGATCTACGGATGCAGTAGTACCTGAATTTAATTTATTGCATAACTTTTCTATCCAAACCAAACCATATCCGATTCCTAATATTGCAAAAAATTTTGCCAAAAAAGAGATTAAAGATCTATTAAATACAGGAATAATTGAACCATCTTCTTCCAATTATTGTTTTCCTGTAATTTTTGTCAAAAAAAAGCCTTATGTTGATGATCCTGAATTGCAAAAATTCAGAATGGTTATAGATTATAGGTTACTTAACTCAGTTACTGAGACTTTCAAAATTTGTCTTCCAAAAATTAATGATATCTTGCATAACATTTCTGGAAAGTCATATTATAGTGTTTTAGATCTCAAAAGTGCATTTTTCCAAATAAAATTAAAAGAAAAGGACAAATCCAAATTAGCATTTTGTTGTGAGATAGGAAATTTCCAACCTACTCGTCTTCCTTTTGGTTCTCGCAACAGTACTTCTTTTTTCCATAACTTAATTTCTAAATGTTTAGATGACATTAAAGGTCCTAATGTGCAGTATTTTCTTGATGACATTGTTGTTGCTGCAGATTCCATTGAGGAAATGTCACAATTACTTGTTAAGATTTTTGATAGATTAAAGAAATTTAATTTAACTCTAGATCCAGCTAAGATACAAATCTGTAAATCTAACATTAAATACTTAGGTTTTGATGTAAATTCTAATGGTTTCTCACCCGCTTCTGATAATATAGACAAAATTTTAAAATTTCCTGTTCCAAAAGATGTTAAACAAATTCAAACTTTTTTAGGGATGATTGGTTATTTTAGACATTTAATCTACAACTTTGCAGAGATCATCAAACCCATTGTAAACTTAACAAAAAAAAATGTTATTTTTAATTGGAATAAAGATTGTCAGGATGCTTTTGAAAATATATCTGAACAACTACTACTTAAACCAACTTTAAAGAATATAAATGAGGAACAAAAATTTTATTTGGTAACTGATGCTTCTAGCAGTGCTCTTTGTGGAATATTAATGCAAAAGAATAAGGACAATTTTGACCCTATAGAATTTTATTCTAGGCAGTTAACCCATTCTGAATCTAAATACCCATCTATCCGTAGGGAACTTTTAGCAATTGTAGATTCAATTAAACATTTCCATCAACATCTTTATGGAAAAAATTTTGTTATTTTTACGGATGCTAAGGCTTTAACTTTTCACATCAATTTACAAAAACAACCTGAGATAGTAGGCAGATGGTTAATGTATATGCAGGAATTTAATTATACAATTCAACATATTCCTGGTTTTAAGAATCCAGCCGATTACCTATCTAGAGTAACTAATGATAATGCTGTTGTAAATAATGCAAATATTTTTGAAGTTAATGATAAGCTTAAAATAGAGAATATAAAAAATTCTCAACAAAATTGTACACAAACTAAGGAAATCTTTAAAAAACTAAATGATAATGATAAACTAATTTCTAAAAAATTTTTTGTCAACAATGATGGTATTTTGATGATGAAGGTGAGACCACCTAAACATCCATATAAGACTTTAAATAGAATTTTTATACCCATCTCATTAAGAGGTGAAATTTTAAAGGCAGCATATGCTGCACATTTTGGCATTTTTAAGACCTATAATTTGTTAAAAAGAAATTATGCATGGTATGGGATGTTGGCAGACACCCAAAATTTTGTTGAATCTTGTGATGCATGTTTGGCAAATAAGCCAAAATCTAAAGTAACTGAGACTAAATTCATTGAAAAAGGTGATTTAAGTGTAGGACAAATTTTATCTATAGATATTGTTGGGAAACTACCCAGATCAATTGATAATAAATTTTTTATTTTAACTATTATTGACAATTATTCAAGGTATTTAGAGGCGATACCTTTAACTAACATTAAATCTTCAACAATTATAAATAATTTAAATGAACATTTTTCAAAATTTGGTTTGCCTCAATCCATTATTTCTGACAATGGTACCAACTTTACCTCTGAGGAGTTTCAAGATTTTATTAAGGCTTTAAACATTGAACATCGTAAAACTTCATTTTACTATCCTTTATCTAATGGTTTAATTGAGAGATCTCACAGAATTCTAAAAGAATCTATAGCTTCAATGTGTAACAATAGTTGGGAATGGACTAAAAAGCTTTTATTTTTCAAATTACACTATAATTCTTCTATCAACGTGGTAACAGGTTATACTCCTGCTGAACTATTTTTTGGTCGTAATTTAAATCTCCCTTTAAATACAAGTGTAAATACCAACAGTGAAGAAAACCCATCAGACTATATCAAAAAATTAAGACAACAAATTGCAGAGACTAGAGAAATAGTAAGTCGAAATGAAAACAAATATTTTGAAATGCATAGAAAATATATAAAAGGTAGACCAACTCCTAATTATGATTGTAAAGATCTTGTTTACTTAAAGATAAATACTGATGTAAATTCTCTAAATCCCAAATATGAAGGTCCATTTGAAATAACAAAAAAATTTAGGAATAATAATTACCTAATACACATTAAAGATAAGCAAAGAGACCTATACAAAAAATTTCATGTTAGTAAACTTTTTAAGAAAAGAATTTTAAGAAAGGAATTAGAGAATGAGATGGTCAAGGAACATGATTTGAGTATAGAATACTAATGAGTAAGATTATACTAAATCTAATTAAAGATTTGAATTGTTGTGTTTGAAAACAATGATAATGAGTTTAATTTTCTGGTGAAAATACAAATGGTTTAAGTTGATGAATATTATTTTGTTTTTACATTTCTATTTTTGAATTGCATTTTTCCAAATTTAGGCCAAAATTTGATTCGATGTGTTATGGCTGGTCCAGATTTCATTGAATAGGAAAAATCCTGTTCAAGGTTAGCAAATTATTTGTATTACCATATATATATTTTTTGACCATTTATTTAAAATTTTTACTTTTTGATGTTGAACTCATCATGTTGTCAGACAAATACATGAATTCGATTTAGAAATCACATAATGTGAGAAGAGGAGAATATATATAAATTAAGCTAAATCACATTGGTAAATAAAAGTTATAAAATAAAATAAAGTAACATAAGAATAAAATGATTTGAAAGAGATTTGAGAAAAAAAAAAAAAAATTTTTTTTTTTTGTAAAATTTAGTACCAGAGTAGGATTATAAAAAAGATGTAGCTACATAGATGTTAAAAAAAATATGCAAACTCTGGTTATAAACATATGTAGTATATATTTATGTATTCAAACTTATCATTTATACTAAAGACAGTAGTGTTAAGGTATATAAGTTTGAATTGTATATAGTATGATAATTTCTTACTCTACGCTTGTAGAGAATCTGTTTGTGTTTTGAGAGAGAGAGTGAGATACATTAATTTCCCAAAGGAAACGACAATAATGGTTGTGATTTATGTATTATATATTCAGGAATTTTTGATATGTGTTTATTTGTGATATTTTTTTTTCTTTTACATGTTCCTCAGAGGTCACATCACAAAAAAAAATTTTGGTACATATAAATTTTTTTTTTATTCATTTTTTTTCCTTTTAAGGAAGGATAATGTTACACATTGTAACAATAATTTTTGAGGCACTAAATGGACTTTGAATGCTTCACACTCTTTATTGATAAGAACTTTTCACACTCCAAGGTTTATTCTACTTTGAATTCTTCACACTCTTTATTGATAAGAACTTTTCACACTCCAAGGTTTATTCTACTTTGAATTCTTCACACTCTTCATTGATGAGAACTTTTCACACTCCACGGAACTTTTCACACTCGACGATTTATTCTAATAATATATTTTTTTCACAAGTCTCCAAATTTCCCATGACTATGGTTCAGGATTATAGGAGCAGATAGAGCCAAATTCCAACTCGAGGGCAGAGACACCTACATCCAGATGTTGGGAAGGAAGTATTGGAATGGTGGCAACAATAATGAAGCGTCCCTTTGGAAGTAATTTGATACCTCAGTCTATGATAAGAGTTGGTGAGGCGCGGAGGCTTCGGCCTGCCGTTGTTCTCTCCAAGAATGGAGAGCAGCGTATGATTCTCAATAATGAAATTGTGATAATCTTTCAGGATCCATGTTGATCTGTAATGTTTGTAGTGGAAAACAATGATCAAAATGAATTTTTGATTTCTACTTGAGTGTTAGAAAAATTTGAATTATGCATTTTTTTGATTTTAGTGTGACCTCATTTAATGTGATGGAAATAAATCTGTGTAAGTAATTTTTGTCGTTTTCTTAGAATTATGTTTCTTTTTTTATTTCAGCTTAATCTACTTATATCTAAATTTATTATTTATTTTTCCAGAGACTCCTTTTAGCTTTATACTACCACTAAATTGTTAAGTTATCCACCACGTGTGGCAGCAAATTTAATCAGTTAATGGCTAGGTTAATTAGGATGATTGTATCCAGTATTTTATCTAATTCTATTATACGGCTAATTTGATTAAGTTTTATTGAATGATTTTCTTTTCGTTCTTTAATGATTTTCTATCTCATCACCATAAACTTTAATTCTTTTTTACACACACAGCAGCACAAATTATCATATATACCACCATTTAATAGATTGATATTAGCGTTTGGCAATTTGACGGGTAAAATTTATTCATAAATTTATTTATTTGTTTTGTTTGTTGAGTAACAAACAAAATAAATGAACTTTAAATCGCGTGCTTAAAATATTTTCTCTATTAACCCCACCCACTTTTCAAAAAAAAAAAAAAAAAAAAAAAAAAAAAAAAAAAAAAAAAAAGAATTTCCTTTTCCTCTTAGTAAAAGCATTCACAAATAAACACTTAATAAATTCCTTTTACTATTTTTAAGTCTTATGAAAGTTTTGCTATGATACACGTTTTATAGCCATGCCTTGAAGTTCGTGAAAATATACCTAATGAACAATGTATTTGTAATATAGGAAATTTTTCTATATTGAAAAAAATAACTCATTTATAAAAATATTTGCATAAAAATACAACAAATCACTTCGGAGTTTAAATATTAAATGCGAAATAAGTGATATCATTTATGAATGTATCAGTTCGACTAGCAATCCATCATCTATATAATGCGTAGTTATTTCTGAGATGAAATACTTCATTATTCATCTCATTATTAAAAATTATTATCAGATAATTATATTTTATAAATTAAAGATAGGAAGTTCGAAATTAAATACATTTTGATAATATTTCTTTGAATGACGATTAAGAAAAGAAGACGTATAAATTCTAAAAATAAATTAAATTAATATATTCGAAAATTCTCTATAAAATGAGTTTGGGAAAGTGAACAAAAATCTTTATACTTTACAATTTTCGAATAATAAATTTTCGACTTAAAGAATTAAGTTAAAGAATAATTTAGTTTTCAGAAGACGTTAGGGCATAGAAGTATTAAACACATTTGAAAATAATTTCTCTGTTAAACGTTGAAGCGTAAGGAAGGTATTAGATAATTTTGTCTTCGTTTTAATTGCGCGTTTAAGACAAGTTTAAGAAATAATTATTGTAGATTATATTATACTGAGCTAGAAATATAAATAATTCTTTGAATACCAATTTAACTGTAAATCTATGAACTACATTAAAATGAGAAAATAGTTTGAGTGGTGCTTAACAGAAATTAGCGTTGAGTTTCTGATCGAATAAAAATAAATATTTTCTTCAAAAAATATGTATTGGCTTCATCTACAATTCTTCAGATAATGTCGACGCAGGCCTTTTGTGAGAAACTTCTCCAGTTAGTTTCTTTCTCAAAAAATTATAATAGTAATTCATTTATGTAATAACATTTAGTTCCTGAAAAATCTTTCATCCATTTACCTGCGTGTGTGTGTTTTTTTTTCCTGCTTATTTGCATCTACAAAGGAATAAAGTTTTGTTATTGTGGTCGTTAATCTTTAACAACCCTTAGGAGATATTAAAAGCTCTTTCGTTTTACCGCTTTCAGATGCTTGACTTCTGGTAACCTAATTTATTGTTAATATGCAAAGATAAATAATGCCATATACTTAGGTATGAAGCGAACAAAAAGTAAGTTAAGAGTTATTTGCCACTTGAGTATAAGTATAGTGATATTCTGAAATTACTTATTTGAAATTCTGAATTAAAATGAGTATTCGTTTATTTTTTCTTAAAAAATAAGCATACACTGACTGAATATTTCATATATTTTTCTAGGAATGAAACGAAAAATATGTAAACACAATGCCTTGATAATTTAAATCTAACCTAGTGGAATATAAAATATTAAATAACGAAATTTTTTCATTCTCGTTTTGAAAGTGTTCTTCGTGTCTTAAATTTAATCAGATTTTTAAATTTTTTTTATACGTTTCAGTTTAGTAATTTCGTTATAAATGTAAAATGTTGGAATTAAGATGTTATTCCTTCTTGTGGTTTACTATCCAGTGATACTAATATTTGTTTTATTTGTACTTTGATTGAAATTGTGAGCTGAAAAAGATTAAAAACTTTATGAAGAATTATTAAAAAAAACGAGCAACATTTTTAAGAAACGAGAAATTTTTTTTCATTTTATTATTTATCTTAATTTTTTTTAGTTCATTTTCATCTATTCCAATCAAAATAACTCTCCGGTGTCCAAAATTAAGAAAATTTTGATTTTTAAAAATTGTTTGGCACATTTTAGCGTCAGCCTCTCAGAATGAAAAACTGGTTACGTAAATGAACAAAATTTTTTATAACTAATTGATATTATTCATTTCACAAATATACAGGCCCGACAATTGCTATTTGTTCTGTTACAATTGTTACTACTTGCTCAGTAAAGCTGTTGTTTTCTGGCCCTAGATGGATTTCGGCAGGGGATCAATTGCTCTTTAGGCCCTATCAAGCATTCTCTATTGGGTTGAGGTCTGATCTATAGTTTGTCTAAAATAAGAACTCCTCCAGACATTCGACTGGACCTGTGGTGGTGACTATGGTAACGAAGTATGACTATTTCAAGTAGGGGTGTGGGTCAATGTTTTGGAGTGGTTTCGGCTCGGGTCGGCGGGAGAAAGGGAATCTTTTCCTTCAGTCTTTTGCGTTAGTCCTAGAGTGAAACTACCCTCTTTAAAATGCGCCATCCTTGTTTCCATAGCACCAGACAGCCTCAGACTTTATGGCGGGAGGAGTTCTTAGCTAAGGCAGATTATATCTGGTCAATTCAAATGATAAATATTTTCCAGAACATCTTCGGTCAGATTATGTTTATGAGATCACTTCCTTTCGTTCATTAAAATGAAATAAGATTCAACTGCATCTTTGAGAACCGTAAATAAATCTTTTTTTTAATATATATTTAAGAGTTTCGGCTTATGACTCAAACCTGGTTAAGAGCCTTTCTCAAAATCTTGGAGGAATCTGCGGCATTCAACAAATAACTTGCTATCCGCTCCCCAAAACCTACAGCATAACTTTTTTATGATGTTATATAACTCAGAATTGTTATCACAGAAAAAGAGATCTTTCAAACGGGAGAATGCTTTTTATTGCCATCATGTTAATACCTTTTCTTAAATTTCTTTTATAACAAAGATTTATATATTTTTAACTTTTACCTTCTCCAAATTTTAAAAAAATTGTTTTTTTATCTCTATATTAGTTTATTCAAACTGAATTTGAGATTACAAATGATATTTTTTTAAGTTCACTTATTAGTAAATGAAGTGCCATTTTAAAAGTGGCCCAAATTCTTCATTTTTAATTTTTAAAATACTTTTTTAAATCTAAGTTACAGAAAAAATATTGGGATTAGTCCTAGAGTACGCCGTCTCTTTATACATATTTTCTTTGCTGAGAATTTAGCATAAAGGGAATCCCTTTTCCTTGAAGCAAACAACTTTTTTTTATCGTCGCTTTCACATTTTCACTTTCAAGATCTATTTTCCTTTCATTTATTCATTTTCTTTTTGGTAACAGTTTTTTTTCTTCATATTTTTGTCATGGCTGCATTTTCTGATGACTGCTTTTTATAGCAAGCATATTTTCAAACATTTCAGTTTTAATATTCAGTAATATAAATATCAGGTAATGCAATAAAAATTTAAATCTTAATATAAATAATACTCTAAGAATTAATTCACAAGGAAAACAAAGATGAATGTTGTAAAATATGTAGTGTAATACCTATCCAAATTTAGTATCGAAATAAATTGAGTATTATCTCAAATTAATCAAAGCCAGTGTTCATACATACTTTAAAAGGTGCAATTAAATCTAATATTCAATCAGCACAAATCGATTTAGATAAAACTTTATCAAGTTATTTTAAATGTACACCCTAAATCTCTAGTCAATATTTTTGTTGTTAAAAATTCATACTTTTAAACAAACTTCTGCTGTTTTTAATGCAAATATTACGGATTTAAATTTTAAAAACAATCCTTTTAAAATAATCTTACACAAAATTTGTAAATTACAGTAAGTTATTGCAAAACAGAAAAACTTAGTATACTTTAAAACCAAGGTATAAGATGGTTTAGATCCATTTTTCACAAATTGACGATTGGATCGCCTCCTGCTACATTTTGAGGATTACTGTGCTTCGACACATCAATAACTTGAAAAATCGACTCTCCTCGAGTGTTATTGCACAAAGAAAATAAATCATTATGTAGTAAACTGATATTCTCTCGTGGCTTTTAACTTCGTTAATTTATGTTTTCTTTTTCAAATTATTTCGTTATCTATTTTAAAAACTACAAAAATATTTTTAAAGTAGCTGAATTTACAAAAATTTACATGAAATGATTTTAAATGCATATGGAATCTTCGTTAAAAATCTTTTATTCATTAACTAATGAATATTTACAGTTTCTTACAACAGGAAATGCACGTTTAATTAATCTAAAAGCAATGCTTTTAAATTAAGCTTATCCGAAATTTGTAAGCCAGAATAAATTACCCTAAAAATAGAAAAGCTTAGGATAATTTCTTTGTCTCACGTTTTCTCCTTTACACTTTTACCATAAAAAAGAAATAAATATAGAATAAGATATTACTCTTTTATATGGATACAAAATAAGTTTAATGGGGAAAATCTAAAACCATATCAGACTTAATGCTTCATTTTATGCAAGTCTTTCTACACTCGAGACTTTAAAAATCTTAATGAATATATTCTCATATTGTTCAAACATTACATCTTTTTTTTTATTATCACTTACACTAATTTTGATCCGGAAATCCTGAAACGACATCATCCTGAAATCTGTTTGCTTTGAATAGAAGAATAGCTGTGTTTCATTAGTTCATTATAATGTTTGCAATACCTAAGTAAAACGTGAATTGCGCATTCTGCTTTAACAAATTTTTTATCACACTCTTTCATTTAAATACGAGATTTTTCATTTTTTTAAAAATTTAGCAGTTCATCTGTGGCATTACTGCTGCAATGAGGTGTTGTTATTGTGATCGTTACTTTTAACACCTCTTTAGTAGCAGTATATATGTTACCGGCAAAAGTATGAAATCCGGCATTGTATAGAATGCCTAGGCATTGTATAGAATGTCTAAAATTAGCCTGCAAAGTATGAAATGATTTATATTTCCCACATTGCTTAGGCATTCTATAGAATGCCAAATTAGAAACCGGCAAAGTATGAAATAAACGCCCTGATGAGGTTATTATGTAAATAATGCGCATGTTATTGTGAATGACCGAAATTGGTGGTTGTTGACTTTCATCGGTGAATGTTGACAATCACATAATCGCTTTGGTGAATGTCCGATTTGATATTAATTTATTCCTGGATATAATTACATTTATTCGATATTTTAATACTTACTGACGATAGAAGAAATATCAGGGTAGGGTATGCCGGGCAAATGTATACCGGCCAGTGGCACTTAAACTAGACTTTCGGACATTTACCAAAGGTCTAGTCATATTAGGTCTAGTTAAGTGCCATTTGCCCGGTATACATTTGCCCGATACTCCAAACACTGATGTTTCTTCTAATCTATTGTCAGTAAGTATTAAAATATCGAATGAAAGTAATTATATCCACGAATAAACTAATATCAAATCAAATGTAATAAATATTTCGGACATTCACCAAAGCGACTATGTGATTGTCAACATTCACCGGTGAAAGTCAACAACTACCGATTTCGGTCATTCACAGTAACATGCGCATTATTTACATAATAACCTCATCGGGACGTTTATTTCCTACTTTGCCTAAATAGCATTTGTCATTCTATAGAATGCCTAGGTATTATATACATTGTCAAGGGGAAGTATGTAATATTTCTAACATTTCATACTTTGCCTAAAAACCTCCGGTAATCTATACAATGCCTAGGCATTCTATACAATTCCAGCGTTTCATACTTTGCCGGTAACATATGCATTGTTTTTTTACTGAATTCTTACCTTTGTATGTTAGATTGATGCTTAGTTAGATAGAATTAAAAATATCGAATCGATAAGACTTATGGCATGTTTACATTATAAATAGAAATTGTTCATCTAACTTTTTACTGTTTAGATTTTAAAAGCTTTAGTTCATGCTTTTGTTAACATTTGAATTTCGATTTAATAAAATTGTTTTTACACCTTTAAATGATACTTTAAATTTTTTAAGCTGATATAAATTTTTTTTAAGCTGTATTAGCGTCGTGAGCTGCATTGATCTTTTTAAATTGAATGGCATTTCAAGTTGCTTTAATGCAATTAATTATCATTCATTTATTGAAGAGACATAAATGGTTAAAATTAGAAATTTTGAAGAAAAAACAGTGGTAGAGATTTCAATTATTAAGATCAGGTTATTGTGGACGTTCTATTTTTTTGTACACAGAAAGTTTGCCCGGTTTAGTAAAAGAACACGTAACTAATTGCGTCTACAGAGGATTCAAATAACAATTTTCAAATATTTAAAACAGTATTCTTTTTGAGCATCTGTTGTTTTGCTTTTTGTACTGTTTGCATTACTTTTTAGGTATTTAATTATTAAAAGTTTGCACTATTTCAGAAAACTTAGTTTTTTTAATTATGTCTAGGTTCAAACTAATGCCGTTTTGAGTATTTGAACAAGATAATTTTTTTAAAAAAACATTGCAAGCTAAATTTTTCATCTTTTAACAAAGAAGTACCTTATTAGTTCTGCTTATGCAAAATAAAAGCTTAAGAATAAATGCATACTTAAAAATAAATGCAGTTTGAGCTTTGAAAATAAATGCCTGCTTAAGAAAATGCATAATAAGGTTTGAAAATAAATGCGTGTGTAAAAATAAATGCATGCTAAATTGATTTACCTTGGTTGTTTTGTTGACACATTTTTCCCTGTTTAAATATGTATTGTGAAGCCTTATTTTTTATCTTTCAAATATTTTCGACACGACTTTCTTTTCTTTTATCAAATCTCAAATGGAATAAATAGAAAAAGAAAAAAAGTTAAAATCTCAAATATGTCAATTTCATAAATTCCTAAAAGCATAAATATTTCGGTTCTACAATAAGTTCGGTTCAACCCCAGTTTACAGAACAATATATAAAAATTGCTATGCATATATTTTTCTAATGAGCCGTAAGAACATATATCACACAAAATTCGAAGGAATAATGATAAATCTAACTATAAATTCCTTTGAATTATGCAAGTTGTGGGATGCAGAGGTTATCTAAACGCTGGAGGAAAACTTCTCGACTATATGCCCCTGAAATAATACAATCTCTTAAGGGTGCAAAAAACTTGTATATATTCAAAAGAAAAAAAAATTAAATCCAAGTTTTTTTCATTCCTATGTGAATACACGCGAAAATTATTTGTTTACAAAAATTCCAGCACCACATTCTTGAACCTTCTACAATGTAAAATATACTTAAATTTTAAGTACCTAATTTTTGATTATTAAGTTTGTTTAAAATTATGAAATATTTAGTATTTACCTAATAAAAAATATGTATAAGGTAAATACTTGCCTTGCATAAGAGATAAGAGATTAATAAGCAAATTCGTATTCTGCTTTTACATAAAATTGAGTGCAGCAATTTTTTATTTATGTGATTCTTTTTTGAATGAGAGTGAAGTTCGCGTTTTATTAGATTCGGGACCCATAACTAGTTTCATAAGTAAGGAATGTTCAGATCGATTGCAATTGAGAATATTTCCGTTAGGTCTCAAGTATGTGCTACTTTAATGAATAAAGTCCGAACTTTTAACACTGATTAAATTTATTAGTTGTTCCCAGAATTACTGATATCACACCCTCAAAAAAAGTAAACAAGTGTATGGAGGGGTCGGAAGCCATTAACTTAGTTGATGAGTCTTTTCACATTTCACAAAGAGTTGATTTTTAAATCGGCGCGGAATCTTTTTTGGAGCTAATAATCTAATGAGCAAATTCACCCCCTAACTCAAATTTAATCTTACGAAATTCTGTGTTTGGTTATTTAGTTAGTGGAAGCATATCAAATATGGAGGATAATAAAATCCATTGTGGGTTAGTTAAAGTAACTCTTTATTTAGAGCAAACAGTTAGAAGTTTTTGGAAAATAGAAAATATGAAATATTTACCCCGACCCGCCCCAATTTAGGGCATACGGGTAAATGTTTATTAAAATCAAGAAAAACAGAAAAGTACATAAAATACAAAAAGTAACATTACAGAGTAACATTATGTAAACATTACAGAGTCTGATGCAACATTACAGAAAATATCGAAACTGAAATAGTTGAGAGCAAAGATAAAATAATTTGTGAAGAGCATTTTAAAAATAACTTACTAGAAATTCTGTTTGACGATGCATCGTAAAAATGCCCTTAAAAGAGGACCCTAAGCATTTGGGAAAATCTAAAGAGTATGCTTTGGAAAAAAGTAAATCTGTTGTAGAAACGTTTAATTCAGGAGCCGAATTATTTATTTTTGTATAAGGATTTCCTTCGTGAATATTTGGAGATGGATTACATGTCAGAAATTTCGGATGGTGATGAAGAAGAAGCCACTTACTACATTCCCCATTTAGGAGCCTTAAATTCTTTGCAATTAAATGGAGGTAATTTATTTTCTATCATGACAAGGTTCCGTAAATATGTTTAAGGCAGACATAAAGAAAATGTACCGGGTGATCTTGATTCACCGTAGCTAAAGAAAATTGCAGCGTATTCTTTGGAAAGAAGAGGAGAAAGGACCTGACAAAACCTACGAGTTGAATACCGTCACTTACGGTGCGGTGTGTGCGCCATTTCTAGCAACTCTATATTAAAACAAATAGCTATTGATGACGAAGAAATCTTGCTGCGCCAGTCATTGAAAATGATTTTTACATCGCTGACGCTTATTGACCGGTTCTAATAATTTAGCAACTGCAAAGGTACTTAACAAGTTTGGTATTTTTAGAAAATGCTGGCATGCAACTCAACAAATGGCACAGCAATTGCGCAGAGAACGTCTGATAATGAAGAAATATGTAATTTTACTAACTGTGATGGAGCGCGAATACTAGGAGTTTCTTGGAGTCTCAAGAGAGATAGTCCTTATCTTAAAGTTACCTGTATTGCCTCACATAGAAAAGACACTAAGTTACGAAGCGCTGTGTATCCTCAATCGCACGTCTTTTCGACCCCCTTGGATAGCTTGAACCAGTAGTGTCAAAAGCAAATATATTTTTGCAACAGCTATGGACTTTAAAACTGGACTGGCGTGAAGATCTACCCGAGAAAAAAAACCAAGAGGGGGAAAATTAGCTTTAAAGAGTGTTAACAACATGGAATTTGATAGATGTATACTTACAGAGGGAGCTGACGTCAGGGCCAGATTATAGCCTAGGCCCAATAGGCATGGGGCTAGGGCCCACAATTTTTGATAGGCCTCAAAAATTAGTAAACAGTCTAATGAAAGGTGGGCTAGCTATGTGTTGGTTTAAGTACAACATAAAAAATAATTCCAGCTTACAATAAATAAAAAATTCAACTAATCAGTGACTTTCAGCAAAAATCACTGATTTCAATTGTTTGTGTTCACCAAACTATTTTTATTTTGACATAACATTGTTTTGTTGTTTTATATTTTGCTTTAATTTTAAGATACATGAAATTTATCTTAGAAAAATAATCTTCAATTGTGTGTTTTCAAAATTTCTTCGAATGTTTCGCTTGAATCATGCAGTTCAATAGATTCTTTTTCATTATTAGGACTACTCTTCAGTAATTTAGTTTCAGAATATTTTGTAAGGGGCCCAGAAAATTTGGTGCGCCTTGGGCCTGAATTTGTCTTGATCGGTCCCTGACTGACGTGCTGGAAATTCATGGATTCGCCGATGCTTCAGAGGTTGATTACGGTGCTGTTGTTTCCTGTAAGTATGATAAATATGGTCAAGCAGCGACTATCAAATTAATTGCTAGCAAAAGTCGGGTATCACCTTTGAAATGAGTAACCATCCCAAGACTAAAACTTGGCGCCTCATTGCTTCTAGCCAAATTAATGAAAAAAAGTGATAAGCTCTTGATTTGCCTATATCCAACAAAATCTTATAGAGTGACAGCATGATTGTGTTTACTTGGACAGATGAAGAGTCATTTCTACTTAAAACTTTCGTTTCCAATCGTGTATCTCAGATTCAAGACTTAACTAGCATTGATAAATGGCGATATATACCATCAACTGAGCACCCTGCAGACATTATCTCGAGAGATCTTGATCCAGATAAACTTTCACAATGTAGATTATGGATTGAAGGACCCAATTTCTTGTGTGACAGTGAATATCCAAATATAGACATTCCACCCAGAGTTATTAAAGATGAATTTTCCAATGAATTTAAACTATCTAGTGCCTTTAATTTTTTTATTAGTAATAACAGTAATTTTCGTGATAATTTTCTGGAAGTAGGTAATAATTATAGTAAACTCATTCTTGTATTAAGTTTTGTACATAGGTTCATCGATAATTGTCGGAGCACATATGACACATCAAATAGGTCTTTGTCTCCAGATGAACTCAAAAGAGTCAAACTGAAAATGGTAAATTTAGTGCAGAAACGAAAGTTCAGGAAAGAAATTAGAGATTTAGAAGGTGCAGGTGCAGTTTCAAAGAAGAGTAAGGTAAGAAGTTTATGTCCTTTCATTGACAAAGAAGATCTCTTAAGAGTAGGTGGACGTTTGTCCAATAGTAATGTGTGCTTTGACAAACAATTCCCATTATTGTTACCAGGAAAACATAAATTAACACATTTGATAATTATTAATAATCATATTAAGCATTTACATGTTGAATCTCAAGCGTAATTGCTTATTATAGGGCAAAGATTTTGGCCAATAAAGGGAAAATCTGTTAGTAGAAAAATAGTTCGTGAGTGTTTGTCACGATTTAAAGCTAAACCAATAACTTAAGATCAACTTATTGGTGACATACCCAAAAGTCGTGGGAGTCAAAATTTTCCCTTTTCCATTTCAGGAATGGACGTTTGCGGATCATTTACAATTAAATACAAGGACCAACGGAAAGGTTCCTTTAAAAAAATTTATGTCGCGATTTTTGTATGCTTTGTCACAAAAGTGGTTCATTTGGAGCTTGTGACAGAGTTGAGTTCTCAAGCATTTATAGCTACCTCTAATAGATTTTTTTCACGTAAAGAAAAATGCAGTATTCTGTACTCAGAAAATGCGACTAATTTCATTAGGAGTAATAATGAGTTATAACTATTATTTAGCTTAGTTAAAACTCCTGATGAGAGTTTATGTAATTATATTTGGAGGAGTTTGAGTTTTGGAAGGCTCTGGGAAGCTGGAGTGAGATCTTTAAAATATCATCTGAAGAGAGTAGTGAGTGATAAAAAATTAACTCATGAAGAATTTTTGACAGTGACTACTCAAATTGAGTCCATTCTGAATTCAAGATCGCTTACCCCGTTATCTTCAGATGTTAATGATTTGAGCGTTCTCACTCCAGGCCATTTCCTGATCACATTTCCTGATCACATTTCCAGGCCATTTCCTGACCGTTCACATCTATTGTTGAATCAGATGTAACCTATGTGTCTGATAATAGGTTGAGTTTACGGCTCAAAACCACTAAATTCGTACAATTGATATGGAAAAAGTGGCACAAAGATTATTTATCAAATTTGCAACAATGGTCAAAACGTACTTTGATAAGCAAAACATTAAAACTGGAGATATGGTTGTGATAAAAGAAGAAAATTTAGTTTCATGCAAATTTCCAATACGTAGAATTCTGGTCGTCTTTCCGGGAAAGGATGGCAGAGTTCGTGTTTGTAGTATTAAAACAAAAAAAGGAATCTTCAAGCGACCAATTTCTAAGCACATTATATTATTTACCAACATTATATTACATTATAGACCAATAGCATATTACTTTTTCATATACTTGGGAATATTTTATTGTGTAATTGTGATTTGTGTATTAATATTAATTGTTGATTGTTAAAACAATGCAACGCACGGCTGTATGTATTCTCACTGTTTTGTAGCTCCATCTAAGAAAACATGTGTAATACAGAGAGAGTATGTGTGTGTGTGTGTGTGTGTGTAGAAAGAGAGTTGTGAAGAGATACAAACAAAGCTCTCTTCCAAATAATTATTGTGCAAATTTACAGTCTACTTCTTTCTACTTATTGAGTGAATATTTAGTTACCCTCAGGTAAATAAGTCTACAAGCATGACTTATTTACATGACATGTTTCAATGTGGCAATTTATTATGGTTGCAGTACCTTTGCACCCTATTATATCAGAACCTCATTTGGTGCTTAAAGTATTAATTTATGGTTAAACGCTTAATTGAATTTTTAGAGAACTTATAGTGAAGTTACCTGAACTGTTTCAAATGACTTTGTAGAAACTGTTCACTTTTCACACTTTACATTCTCAATTACATTTATCTATAATTTTCCTCTTTGATCAGCAGAGGAATAAAAAAATGCCATGTGTGAAATATTGAAAAATATACAAAATGATATCATTATTTATTAGTACTTTGGCAAATCTAATAGCTTGTGCCATTACGGCTCACAGGATAGAGCTCTCGCTTCCGACTAAAGCAAACCGGGTTCGAACCCAAGCGATGCCTGCCTTATACGAATTCTGTTCCAAGCTCACACCCACCATAGTACTGCCTTAAAATATTATCAGTGGTTGACGTTGACGGTTCATGAAATTAGAGTCCCCTTGCCGTTGGACTAGCCATGTCAAGTTTTCGTGGTTTTCTTTTCTGTGTAATGCCAGGTTAATTCCATTAAAAAAAAGGACTCCACGAGGGCTCATTTATTCCAGTCCTTGATTCAGGTATTCCCTTGTCTTCTGGCTTGGGTTAAAAATTACAAGGCCGTACATCAATAGCCGTAACTCATAAATAGATCGGTATTAAAGTCCGTATTAACACTAGTTATAACATAAAAACATCAATGTCAAGCATTAAGGTGTCATCTTCGCTACTTTTGATACTTACGATAATATCGATGCAAAAAATTATTTTGATGTTATGATTGATCTTTCTGTTAATGATAATAATTATAAAATTCAATAATTAGTATTATTGGTCATAACATCATCCGATATATATTGTAATACCTATGATATGTAGGAAAATTAGTAAAATGAATAATTTTTCCTAGGTGTAATGCATTATTTATTATTTTTTTGATGTTACCATTTTTCTCGCTTATTTAATTGGAGACATTTCAATCTGCTCAATTATAAATAAATATAATATTTATGTTTTGTAAGTTTTCAAATATATTTCTAGTCTTGAAAGAAATATTTAAAGTCTTAAATAATATTACTTAAAACAAAAAAAAAAAAAAAAATTGCAAAACTAATCATTTCTTAGAAAACGTTCGAAGCATACTTTTTTTGTACAGCACTAAAGATGCATAGTTTCCGCATAATTTTAACCGAGTCTATTACTTCTTGTTGTTTCAAACAATGTGAAAGCGACAGTATTATCCCCTTCTGCTGAATATACAAATTCTTTTAACAACTTGACTTTCTACAGAAGGCGAACTTCCACATCCGAATTCGCACGAATGTAACTAAAGACAAACACGCATAACTTATGAAGAATTCTCAGAAGTCCTGTTTCTTAAGTAACAGTCTTTTTTAGTCTAAGTTAAGTCTTCTTTAAATTATTCAACATGTTGAAGCGTGATCGAACATGTTTACTTAAGAATAATTTTGAACTAAATGATTACGAAAGAACGTAAGCATCTATTTAAATTTCTTCTAATAATTAAAAAAATATTTTAAAACTACTTATATATATGTCTAACATGTTGCTCTAATGACAGACTTTGGGTTGTATTTGTACAATCGTGGATCATTTGTAATATTACAATTTATTAAACTTAATATTATGACTATTGCTTATAAAACTTTGTATTGGTTGAACTATTTCAATTCTAAATAAGAAATACATTATCTCATGGTCCTGAAAAATTTATTGCCCATACAAAATGTAAGTAAATATAGATGAAAAAATGTCTTTATCATATTATGACCAAAGAACTTCATATTGCCTTCCTTCATATATATCTAGAATTAATAATTAATAAAATTATAACTCCAATTATTTGTTCATTATTGTTACAAAGATTGCCATCGATTTAATCAGAAAAGTTTGAAACTTTCCGAAGAAATAGCTAAATATTAATAACAGTAAATTAAAATAAAAATATCCCGCTAATTAGAAACAGTAAATTTAAATAAAATTTAAGTTTGCC
This sequence comes from Parasteatoda tepidariorum, assembly GCF_982258835.1. Classification (NCBI taxonomy): domain Eukaryota; kingdom Metazoa; phylum Arthropoda; class Arachnida; order Araneae; family Theridiidae; genus Parasteatoda; species Parasteatoda tepidariorum. Next base: position 103,063,553 of record NC_141757.1, read on the forward strand.
GTTTCTGATAAGCGTTGACTTACTCATCAAACTTCCCTTCAAGATTTTTATCTTGTGTTAATACTTACAAATTAACGATAAAGATACATTCAACTTCGCAAATAAACGTTTGGACAATTTCTATAAACTAATATGGTATTTCGTTAAAAACTTTACGGAAATAAATATATTTTACACTTTTTCATTTTTAATTTGCAAAATCTTACGAATTAAATATCTTTTAAGAACGTCATTGAATTCGTTTTGGAAATTAGTTCATTTAACTGCTTATGTTATTTTAATTTAAGAATATACAGGCAAATATTTAATCTAATAAAATTTGTATCAATATTTGATTTTATAAAAATTCATCTTCGACGTCAATTCAAATATTCAAGAAATAATAATTATATTTTCAGTATATCTCCATTTCATGTTATGGTAATTAAAATATTCTAAGTCTTCCTACAAACATAAATAATAAAGTAAGGGTTATATGAGTGACTTTTAATGAGAGAAATGTGCTGTTGATTTAATCGATTCAAGTAATAATGTCGTATTTTGAACGCTTATACTATATAAGGAATTGTTATAAATTGACAGGTATGTAATAATTATATGTTCTTGGGAAAATAATATAGAATAGACCATTTATAATTCTGCTTGGATATACATTCTGTAGTGATTTGTATCCCTGGGCTACCATGGTTTCTGTTTTCATGGTTTTGGTTTTCACTATCATTATTTTATTTTTCGTTTACAGTTTTTTTATGATGAAAATGTCTTGTATTTTGTTTATCTTATTTACTTCTGACGAGTCGAGGAAATGTGGGCCAATTTCTTAGCGTACGAAACATATAGACTATTTTCTCCTTTATAAATTTTAAAGCGAATGAAAAAGTATTTACACTATCAAAAATGTAGAGAATTTTAATTTAATTTATTCTAGTTTTTATTTTTATTTTAGAATTTAAATAAGATTTTCAATTTATTAGAATGAACTACATGTGAAATCTGAGTCAATATTAAAAAAATATTTTTATGCAATTTTGATGATGTTAAAATATTAGATTCCTTCTAAACTTTCAATAAAAAAGACTCTTTTGTTTTAATTTGCGGCGGATTTGATACAAATCTCTTACAAAAAATGCGGAATGATTGTAATCCAAACAATAAATGAAATCCTGAAAGTGGACTTATGAAATACAAAACATTGCAAATTTATTTACGTATTCCGGGAAATTTAGTTTTATGTTAGAATTTAGAATCAATACTTAATTTACAATAATTACCTTTTATCAAATTTACAAAAATTATAAATATCAAAAAACTAGTCTGCTCTATGACAACAAAATAGCGGACGAAATTAAATTTCTTTTTTTTTTATTCCTTATAGTTCGAGGCTAATCATTAACACCGGGAAATGCATAAAATTTGCAATTACCTAATGTGTCATTTTAATTCTCAGCTTTTTCACGTAATTTAATCATTGAAGGTAATGTAAGGTGCAGTCATTTTGTACATACGTAATGATCTTAATGACGAATTCAAAGACTAAATTACAGCTTCTATTTTGATCCATTTTTGATTTTCTCCGGAAAACTACACTCAATTACATATATTCCCTGACGTTTTGACCTTTTTGCATCATTTACGATATTTTATTTCCAAATCACCTACATCACAACCTCATATACTTTTGCAACAAAGCAGTAAAACAGCATTAAGTGTAATGATAGCTCTTAGAAAAGTCAAGATTACATGCCTCAAATTGAACGAATTTTTTTCTCGTTTTGCTTCATTGTCATTATTCTCCTTTTCTGTCTTGCATTTTTCTTTTATAACCATTGTTGAATAGCCAACCCAATATTGACTTTACAACTACCGATATTGAGCTTCGTAGCCTCGTAATTTTAAACCTGTAGTGTGTGTACCACTAGAAAAATACAATTCCAATTCACTAGTACATAACACATGTTAACTGGATTCTATGTTGGGGTACCTTTTTATAGAAGGTTCGTTGAAGGTTTGGTTTTACATAAATCTTCAAACAGAAAAAAATCAATTCTTAAAACAGATTAAACAGTTGTAAAAATAAATATTAACTTTCACTTCCGTTGACCTTTTAAGGATTAAGTTTTTCATATATAGGCGTTTAAACTGTTTATTTTTTAATTTTTGCCTCAAAATTATTTAAACATAATTTTAACTTCAACACCTTTGCTTCATTGAAGGCTAATTTAGAATTGAATCAAGTGAAAAGATTGGATTTTTTTAAAGTGTTTGGCGATTTTTTACTTTCATTTTTTGATATTAGATTCAGCTAACAAGTCATTGAGGCAAGTTTCTCTTGGAAGTTTTTTAATTGATGATTTTTCATTTCCGAAAAATTAAGAATTATTTCCTAAAGAAGGAAATGCATAAAACGTTGGCGAGAAATGTATAATATGAAGCAAGTATTTTGAATCCAAAAGTTTAGAGAGCTGAGAAGATGTTTCTTTCCAAAGAAAGTGACAATTTAAAGCTTTAGAATGGCGATGCATAATGCAGAAATATATAACAACCTGTCAGGAAGTGCCAAAGTAGCCATGCTTATTTTCAGTGTTATATATTCCCTTTTTATATTTTTCGAAACAAAAATATTTTCTTACAGAAATATTAAAGTAATAAACTTTCAAAGACATTTAAAAGTTTTTCTGAAATTTTGAATTTAAAAAAATATTATTCAAAAAATTAAATGTTTCATGAGTTGATTGTTCATAAATAACTTGTACGTGCACTAATTAATAATTTCTGATCTAATCATTGAATTTTCAAACTGAATTGTATATTAGCCAGAATGCATCAGAACAAGTACAACATGCTGAATGAAACCACAATCCTAAAATGTGAAGAAGATGTACCTATTCACAGAAAAAAATATTAATTTTCTTATAAATCGGATATAAATTCTAGAAGATACGAAGTCTTATTACGGGAAAAATTTCGTGGTTTCATGTATAAAAATAAACAAATATTTTAAACATTTAAATAAACTGTATAAAAAATAACACTTTAAAACTGCATCCATTGATTAGACGTCTTGAACATGTCTTAAATTTGTTAGCACTTATCTCAAAATCATAAGACACTGCAACACAATTATATCCTTATTAGTTTATATCTTAGAGAAATAAAGCAAATTGCTCTGGTATATTAGTAAGACAGCTTCTCGTATATATCAGTAATTCTAGAATTTTAATTTAAGTAGTAGCCTACAAGTTGTAACTTAAGTAGTTGTGAAAATCTACCTTATTTAAATATTACACGCTAACACTCGACTTTTATCTTTTGTTTTTCATCTTCGCAACAGAAAAAAAAGTAATCATGGATTAAATAAAAAAAAATTAATAAAAAAAATTTTATAAAAAAATGCTTTATTTTTATTTGGTTTCTTTTATTATTTCTTATTTTATTAAAAATTAAATTTAGGTCTACAATGTTGACAAAGTATATAAGACATGGCAAGCAATAAAAAATACGAAAAAACAAGGCATTGCAAAATTAAATTTTAAGTTAATAACTATTCTACACCACGTAATTTTTAATAATTGAAACAATGTTTGCAGCCAATATTCTTTTAATTACTTTTGAAGCTAACTAGAAGTAATAATTATTATTTTTTACACAACCCTTACCACTTTTGTAATAAAATAAAATAAAACTTTATTGTCTTGTATCTATATATAATATTGTCTTGTATCTGACAGCTGCCAATATGGCACTACATACGTCAAAAAAATAATGAAAGCAGTTATCAGCTTGTAAAAAATCCTTCTAAGTAAAAAAGTTTTTTCAAAAAAAAAAAAAAAAAAAAAAAAAAAAAAAGCGAAAAATATTTATTGATCATTGAAGAAAGTTGGGAAAATTAACCACATTCACAGTATTATCAGATGTTATGTTGCAATAACTCAATAAATTGTTGAAATAATAATAATTCATTAGCATTTCTGATAAACTACGTAATTCCATTCATATTGTTTTTATTATAAAAATATATCGTTTTATTCTATTACTATTTCTCGTTATAAAATTCCTCTAATTTACATACGTAATGTTCATTTTAAAATTGTTTATGCTTTATGTTTGTTTTCAATATTTTTTTATCTTTTTATGTTTCCTACCTATTTTTGGAATGCTATGGTCTCATTTTCATTTGCAAAATGTTTTTATTTTTATGCATCTTAGCCCATAGTAAAACTTATATAATTGCATTTTATTTTCATACATGTGAGTAAAGTACAAGTCAACAAACTTTTAGGTCCCGCTTAAAAATTATGATTAATTTTTAATCATTTTCTTATTTTCAAGAAGTGAGTTAATCTCAAATTAACTTAGGGTTATGTTGTCTTTATTCCTAAGTGCTACGCTCAAAATATTACTTAAATGTCTAAGATTGGGTCATATTTACTTCAATGTTAGGAGCATATAGTATAAGACTCAGAAAACTGATCAAAACTTATATTATTGACCCACTAATAGCTATAAATATTAATTAGAAAGACTAAAAGTACAAGTGGAGATATATATTTTCTAAGATTATTACTGGGTCAGTAAGTAATTTCCAGCAGTTGATTTAATTTTTTTTAAAATTTCTTAAGTTTAAAGTGTGGGAGCATTTTATTTTTTTCTGGCAATTCTCTAGTTTTGAGATGCAACATTTTTGGCAAAAGTCTATTTGATCTCTCTTTATCGAGGTAGTTAGGTAGTTAGAAGAGACTTCCCTTACGAAAATTTAAGGTATATTTAAGGTTGAATTGAGGTATTAAGGTTGATTTGAGGTATATTTGAGGTACATTTAAGGTTGCTGAGAAAACAGCAATAAAAATTATACTTCGTAAAAGTTGTAATTAAGATGTACGAGGTTGCTTTATATATACTTCAGCTTATTTTGAGGTTGTTTAAAATCAACTTCAAATCAACCAGGCTGATGAGGTGATTTTCAAGGTATACCAGGTTGATTTTCTGACACTTGTAACAAAAGAGGTATTTTTGAAGAATTAAATTTTTTACCTTATTTTAAATAAAGAGAGTGAGGTATTTATTGAGGTATATGAAGTCATTTTATTTATACCTAAGCTTATTTTGAGGTTGTTTTAAATTTACTTCAAATCAACTAGACTGATAAGGTGATTTTTAAGGTATACGAGGTTGTTTTTCTTACACTTGTAACAAAAGAGGTATTTTATGAGGTATAAAAATATCAACCTTATTTCAACTAACGAGAGTGAGGTATTTACGAGGTATTAAAAATATACCTTATTTCAACTAAAGAGAGTGAGGTATTTATTGAGGTATATGAAGTCATTTTATATATACCTAAGCTTATTTTGAGGTTGTTTTAAATTCACTTCAAATTAACCAGACTGATAAGGTGGTTTTCAAGGTATACGAGGTTGTTTTTCTTACACTTGTAACAAAAGAGATATTTATGAAGTATAAAAAAATCAACCTTGTTTCAACTAACGAGAGTGAGGTATTTACGAGGTATATACAACAACCGAGTGATAACCGTAAATACGAGAGTGAGGTATTTACGAGGTATATAAAAAAATATACCTTATTTCAACTAAAGAGAGTAAAGTATTTATTGAGGTGTATGAAGTCATTTTATTTATACCTAAGCTTGTTTTAAGGTTGTTTAAAGTACATTTCATATTGACTAGCTCACTTCCCAGAGTTCCATGCGAGCCGGCAAATGGCGTGTGTGTTGAAAATCGAAAGTCTATTAAAAATTCTGTAAGTGTGCCTGACATTTATTAGTTTAGTTTTATCACTTTTAATCAAATATGCTTCAATTTTCAAACTTATATTTTATTATTTTTATTTTAAAGACACGTCCTAATCTTAAATAATTTAAGTTGGAGGATATTTTTAGAGGCTATCGTTACAGGCTTAGCAATAAGAGAGAACAATCGAAATATTTCTCGTCGCTGTTTAGGGTAACGTTACTGGCGAATCATTACAGCAGGTTATGCACAGTATATTTTATTGTTTATAATTTATTCAAATAGAACTATTCTTTTTATTTTTCTTAAATGTATATGTTTTAACATAGCAGTATGCAAGCTGATTAATTGAGTGAAATATTCATAATTTCTCTTATAAATAAATCATTGAAAATGGAAAGATTTTTTTAAATAGCTATATATATATATATATATATATATATATATATATATATATATATATATATATATATATATATATATATATATATATATATATATATATATATATATATATATATATATATATATATATATATATATATATATATATATATATATATATATATATATATATATATATATATATATATATATATATTTACAGGGCTTATCTACAGTTCCCTGATATTGCTGAGATGACCTAGGCTGTAAATAGCACATGCGCAGCGGCGCAGAAGGAGACTAGCAAGCTACTGCTCTGCCTTTCCCTGGGAAATAGATCTGAATTTATACCTAAAAGAAAAAGTAATCTCTCCTAATAAACTGCAGAATTTATGTAATTGTATATAACAATAGTTTGCTAGATATTTGATAATTGAAAACTAGCAACTGTACTAGCTTACTTCTCCTTGTTTGATCAAAAAACTGCTATTTTCACTACATGTTATTTTTTCGCAATTTACCCACGTCAATTATTTACTAAGTAGATTGTTATTACTGATTAGAATATTGAGCAGAATTAAATTAAATCCGATTTCAAGTTTATGTGACAATTTGTTTCAAGGTTACGAGCATTTTTATGCACCTGTTTATGTTTCACTACTTCAAAAATTTGCGAATTTCGGAAATCTTAAATTTTTTAGAAATAAGTCAGTATAGTATGCAATTTTAATCCTGAATTGAATGAAATCAATTGCAAATAAAAACATTTATTGTTGAAAGTAATATGCATTTTTTGGAATTTCATCCTATGGGATGTATTTTATATTTAAACAAGTGTTTGCAACAACTAACTATTAGTTTTATTCTGCTCGGTATTATAAGTTATATAGAAGATATTATTTTCAACTTATTTTAAAAGTATTATTTCTAATAATTCTCTCTTAGACATTTTCTTCACATAAAAATTACTCACAATTTTAAAATAAATGCTCCTTATCAGCTTGTAATTTGTTCTATTCGATTGAGTATAAAAAAAGAATACAAATTGGCACATAACATTAAATTTTTAAATTATTAAACGATTTTTGATTCTTGATTTTATTGATTAAAAAATATTAAAATAACTATTTTTAAAAAACTCTGATGTGATTGACAATAACGTAAGTCTTTTTCAGAATCAGCGTCAAAAATTAAAAAAAAAAAGCTATTAGATTCATGAAGTCTGACAAAAAGTTTAAAAATATGGACTTGGTTTATTGAGATTAAAGATATGTAAAAAAGCAAAGAGAGAAAATCTAATTATCAAACTTACAAGTTAATGTTACCAGATGTATAGAAAAGTAAAAAGTGTTAAAATTGCAAAATAAGATTGGAATTATGTATTTGAATTTGATTGTAAAATGACACACCTTAGGTTGTTGAATAAATACTTCCACGAGTGTAAAAAAATATACTTCAGACTGATAAGTAATAGCCTAAGGTTGAAAATGAAACACTTTAAAGTAATAAATATCTACCTCTCCACAGATGTAAAATTAAACACCTCAGATTAAAACATGTATACCTCAGGGGGTATATTTAAGGTATATTTGAGGTTGATTTTGAGGTATTCATTTGCACCCTTTTCAACTTTAACGACGTATTTAAATAACAACCTCCTTTATACCTTTAAAATATACCTCGTTTATACCTCATTTATACCTCGATTTTTTTCATAAGGGTTAGTATTTGAGGACAAAATTTTGAACTCGATAAAATTCTTCATTTTCTCATAAATGTAATGTTTAAGTGTCTAAACAAACGACAGCAAGTAATAAATTATTAAAATGCTTACTCTTTTCAAACTCTCCAGTTAAACTATATTATATAAAAACTCGACTTCGAGTGAAATGTTGGTGATCCTTTCTGGTCTTGCTGGAGCTTAATTAAACTGTAATAACAAATAAGTTGAGTTTAAACTTTTTCCGTTCTACCACGTGACCTGGCACGGAATATCTTGCACTTGTTGTAGAATGCAAACAAATTGAGGTTACTAGCTTTTACATTCTAATCAACAAGTGCAGGAGAATCTAGCAAGATCATATCTTTTGGGGATTTCCATAGAAATTATAATGTAGAAATCTAGTAATCGCAACTTGTTCGTGGCGTGTAAGATATCGATTGTTAGATCACACTATAGTACGGAAAAGTTCCTAGCGTACAGCCTTATAATTAAGAAAAAGTTTTTTGGCAATAATATATTTCTACTAAACTCGGTGGCGTGACAGCCCATAGAAAGTTAAGTTCTACTGTGTCCATCTTAGTTCTCTTGACCTTGGGCTCTGGGGGTGCTGGAGCAGATGTTCCGGTTGAGTGGTCAGCCAAATGCGGAGTCCCCAGTGTTTACTCCCCAAGCATACTTGGTACTCATTTTATCGACCCACTGAAGGGATGGAAGGCTGAGTCAACCATGCCAAGTCCGAGGATTGAACCAGGGACCTGTGACTTGAGAGAGCAAAGCCCTTCCACCCAGCCGCAGGGAAAATAATATATGTTTACAAAAAGAGAAAAAAACTTCTTGAAACTTAATCAAATTCCGTATACAAAAAAATTACCATTAATCAAAGAACATCATATAGCTGTCGTTCCATCAATTCAACTGATTTCTTCACTTCAGTCAGGGTCTTAAAAAAATAATTCAAAAAAATAGTTTACGTGTTAGGATAAAAATAGCGTTCCAATCCGTTATTCAACACTTGACATATAAATTACTCGTTATTGGAAAACATAAATTTGAGATAGTTCAGATAAATCAAAGTAAAGGTTCAATGGCATACAAGCCAGTTCAAAGGAACACAAACAGTAGATACGTTCATAATAGGGAAGCTCTCATACTGGCGAGCGATGACATTACCAGTCATGAGGATACTATGCGATTCTATATCTATCCAGTCATGGGTTACTATTGATCTTACTGGGCGATACTTACGATTTCCCCCTACATCACCTAAAAGTTTGTCGCAATATTTACGGGTTACCTTGTATATTTCTGAAAATAAAAACAAGGGCAAAAACTTCATGAAAAACTGCTGAAATGGTCGGTCAGTAATCAGTTCTTAGTTTATATTTATTACTAATGCAGTGTTAAAGTAATAAGTTGCGTACAGGATATCCACGGAAAAATAAACTTCAAATGATTTCTCGCGAGAGTTCTAATATAGTTAATTAATTATTATTATATTAATTACATGTGAAAAACAGAATTATGCAGGAAATTGTATAACAAAAAATAATAGCAATTTTATTCATTTATATAAAATTCAATGTTTTAATTAGGCCTATATAGCACAAATATTAAAGTTTCCCATTAGGGCAAAGAATCTTAAATTAAAGTAAACTTTTAGAACCTCCGTCTGTGGAATAAATTAATTTTAGGGACGTAATGAAATGAAAATAGTAGTTTCTGTTAATGTATAATTCAATAATTAATTCAAAATAGATCAAATAAATTTTATAAATAAATTTCAGAATCAAAAACTTTTTTAACCGAAAAATTTGTAAAATTCTAGGATATGATGCCTCTAAATTACTCCGGAAATAAAGGTATGAATTACATTTAGTACAATGTACTTACTCAGTACAGTATACGTTTTAACATTTGAATGTGTCAAATATGTTGAAATGCACGTTATTGACATGTTATGGTGTTTTTTCTCCATACTAATTAGACTTGTTATGCTGCCTTTTTCCTAGCATATAGTATGTAATTGACTTGTTATGGTGTTTACCATTGTCATATTCGCAATTCGGAAATTATTAGTTTCTCTAAATAATAAATTTCGGCATAACCTAATATATTTCAGAAAATTTATAAAACTATTTTTTTCTGATAAACTAAATTGGAGTTATAATAAAAAAATGCAAAAGTCTAGAGAAATATAAAAATATTGTATTCTTTTTAAAATTACAGTTTGAAAAGCAAATTTAATTTCTTAGGGATTTTATTGCTTTTAGTTTTTAGTTTAAAGATAGTGCTTTATAAAAGAAAGTTTTTACTTCTTTTTTCCCAAAAAAACAAAAACAACAACAACATTTAACATGGATTAGAAAAAGAACGAAATTATTTTCATAAAAAATTATTAAAACATTGAATAAATAGCCAAAATTATTCTGTTTTTTAAATTTAAAAGACATTTGTTAGGGAACATGTGTCCCTTTTCTTAATAAAAGAGGAATTTCTGTCTTTAAAAAAGTATTTACGTAATTTTAAAACCCAAAATTATTTCAACGTGGAAAGTATCTATTCAAGGATTATTACACTTCATTCTAAAGTAAATGATTAGTTTGAAAATTTTTAAAAGTAATTAGGCATTTAATAAACCAAGTAATTACTTTTTTAGTTCCCAAAAAAAAAAGACTTGTTTGAGTTAGATGTTTGAATCAGAGTAAAACAAACACTAAATTAGTTCGTTTATTTGTTTTGAGAAATAATTTAAGCGTGATAACATTTTTCGCAAAATTTTTTCATTGTTTACTAATTTAATATTTAATGAGCCAGAGAACTTCTTTTAGAAAATTGCTTTGAAATACTGAACTTCAATATATTATTAAACTTCCTTTTCCTTTGTTTTTAATTTTCTTTAAAAAAAATATATAAAAAATTGAATGAAAAAACGCTTATAGGAAAAACTTATGGAATGAATGTCTATACATTTGAAAAAAAGAATCCAAACTACAATAATCAAATGGGAATGTATAGTAATCATATACGAAAATAATGTAATTTAAATGAATAAATAAAATTATGCATTTTAAGTTAGTGTTTCTTTGGAACAGTGTTAGAAATTCGGGTGTAAATTCAAAAAATGTTTAAAGTGTTCCTTCCGTAGCATAATATCTACAAAATATCTGTACTTACTAAATCCATGATGCACTACAACTTTGTAAATCACTCCACACCTAACTTGTACGGTTTTGAAGTTGAAAGTACCTACTCTTTTCTAATTAGGTGGCACCACAAGCGATATTTTTTGTTAAACAAAGCTACTTTTCTATACGTTGATACCACTTTTAGTTCCAAAACCGATTAAAAGCTAATATGATGCAAACAAACTTTGTTGCATTGCTACAACTACAACTGATAGGGTAAAGTTTTTGATTTATTTTGAACTGTCAATTTATTTTAACTGTTTAAGCTGTAACAAAAATTTAAACACATTATAGTTTTTACAAGGATATCAAAAAAAAATTGAAATAAAGGAGATTCTCCAAGATTGAAAAAAGATTCTCGACTTAAAAAGATTTAATTTAATTTAATCATAAAAAAAAATTCCCCTAAGATTAAGATTTAATTAGAAGATTAATTAAGAAAAGAGAGATTGGTAAAAAAGTTGATTAAAAATAATACTAATGTTTTAAACTGTTTATGGCAGTTACAGGATTATATTTTTGTATATCGCACCCTTGCTACAAAAGTGCCACAACTCAAAAAACTACGTTTTCCAGGAATTGCAAAAAACTGTTCCCGGGCTGACTAGGCACATTTTAGTATTTTTGAATTTGTCAATATGAAGACCGATACATCTCAAACTATGATCGTTAGTCATTGTTCTAGTTTTCCCATCTTTCCGACTCAAAATTCAAATTTTTCAAGCTACGACTGTTTTGATTTTTCACGTACAAAGAATGGAGTAAATTATTTTGAGTTGGGGCGCTTTTGAAGATTGTTTTCTGGACATATGACACTCTTGATGACTTAAAATGAAAATAGCTTTTTAGTTACGACGTTTTGTTACTGCTCCATCATGGATTTATTTTACGTTTTTAAATAATCTAATAGAGATCAACTAGGTAGGTACAATACAATGGGTAATGTGTGAATAAAAAAAGTTGCCCAAATTAATGAAAAAGCAATAATACTTTTATTTTTCTCAAACAAAACTCTTTGACGAATAATAAACTGTGAAAAAGTTCAAAACAACAAGAACGATAAGAATAATTAAATAGTAATGCTAATGACTACAGTTTCAGTACACTCATATTGCAGATTATATTATATTATTACTATATTATATATTATATTATTATATCATACTGCTGCTTTCACTAGATTCCACACGAGATCTGATCATTTTGTGTCTACAAAATTATTATAATAATATAACAAGAAAAACGTTAATCAAAAGAAACCTGGTAGGTAGGTACCACTTAATTTAAAAAATTAAAATATTTGAAATTAATGTTCTTCTATCAGGCTCTCAACTGGTAACACGTGGTTACATTTTGCAAACTTATTCAAGAATAGTTTTAAAGAAATAGTTGTAATAATACTTTGGGACTATGTTTTTATCAACAAGATCTTGGATATCTCGTTTTTTATTGTCAGGCAACGGAATCTTAGCTGAATAAGCCTGAACCAACTGGATGGTATTCAAATCTTCTTTAGATCGAGTTTTCTTCTTGTTGCACATGTCTACCTTCTTGAAAGTTTCGTCACTGTAGGATGCTTTGTAGAAGAATGAACGAGGTTGATCTTGTTCGACACGAAGGATCTTGATGTCTTGCCACTTTATTTTGTTCTTCTTAGTGTCCATATTAAAGTTTTTACCCCATTGCTCTTGCAGCAGTTTTAAGTCATAAAAATCTTCGAATGTGAGCTCATGAACGCGGTAAGGGGGACCCTGTTTTTTCGCTGTCTGAATCAGAGTCACGTACTGTGCAGGTACGTAAATCGGTGAGGATTTTAGATGTCTCGAAATTTGTTTTTCGATGAGGCTGTGAACATTGTCACCTTCGTTTTGTGAATGTCCACGGATTAGAAATTTGTGCGAAATACTTCTGATTTTGAAAGCTTGTGTGGCATATGCATAGGAAGCAAGTAAATACTTGTTTTTCTGTTGGCCACAACAGTTGTCTGAATAAAAGATCACATCAATCTCGCTGCTGTTGGCCTTTTCCACTAATGACTTAAGGTATCGAAGAACACAACTCCCCACCTCCGTAGCTCCACGCGCCTACCCTCAGTTTCATTCCAAAAGTAACAATCCACATTCTTAGCGCTCAAATCACTTATAGTAAAATTGTAACAGTTCATTTTACTTTTGTAGTAAAATGATGAAATTAAACCTCTTGGTGCTGGCATTACTACTTGCAGGTCGTAAACAGCAACGTACACACCATTTGTGTTATTTTTGTCAGTGTCCTTTTCTCTGCGAGATAGTTCTTTTTCTCTTTGGTGAGTGTTGAAGCGTTCCATCAGCTGTTGCTTTTCTTCATCGTTTGCGTTTTTGTATGATTCACAAAGATCACAGAGATCTTTTTTAGGCACGAAAAACGATATGTTAAATTCTCCATTGAATATACGATTAAGCATAATAATGCGCAAACGGTAGATGCTGTCTCTCACGGTCATCTTTGTAGTCACGGTACAGATCAGTCAAACTTTTGTTGCCCTCAATATACTCTCGATTGGTTTGAGCTCTTAAATAATGTGACTCGACTCTGGGTATGGCATTTATGAATTTTCCAACACTTTCTTTCATTTCAGGATCAACCACTGGCTGCTTTCCGTGATTACCTCTCTTGTCAGAATCTACAAATCCGGATTCCGTCTTCTTTGCTAAAGCTGTGCGGATAGGTCTATCATTAAGATCAAGCGTAGACATAAAGAACGTTTTACACACTCTGATACGTTGCTTATTTAAATCAAAGTAATACGCCATGTTCAAGCCTCTTAGGTTTTGTGTACTAGAATATCTGTATTTGGGTTTGATTGGATCTGCATGATTGACAATAAATTCTCTTTGCCTTTGTAAACAACCGAGATTCCAGTAGGCAGAAAAAATCTCGACCCGAGCTGTGTCATCAATTTTGGTACTACAGTGTAGTCGGCATTTATCTCCACAAGGTGGCCCTATTTTTCTTGAGCCAAACTGCTTTTTTGTTTTTGACGCAGAAACGTACGGTTTCCCTGAATTCCTATTTAATTTCGCTTTCTTACTACACCATTTTTCAGGATTTCGTACTCTTCTCTTTCCTTTCTTCCCTGCTTCATCACCTACTTTTTCAGGTCTTTCGTCTTCTGAGCTGCTACCACTTTCACTCTCATACATCAAATCATCACTGAAATTAGGGTCAGCATCTGTGTCATCTTCGTCACTTCCTTCACTGGAAATAACAGGCTGTTCATTTGTCACTTTGGTCACTCGCAAAACAGTAGGATTGCTGGTATCATACAAGGCAGCATAAGAAACACTACTTTCTTTTGGTCCAGAAGTACCTGGAAAGCCAGAAGCGTGGTGAGTGGAAAAATGTGAGCTTACCTGCTCATTTGCTCCAGGTGAATTAGATTCATCATTAGAGCTGACTTCACAGTTACCAACCGAAACACTGGATGATTGTTCCTCCCGTCTAAGTTTTTCCATAGCAAGTTTAACCAAAACAGCACCCCGACCTGTAGCCTCCATTGTCGTTTTCCCTCTTTATAACATCAAAAGTGACACATTTTGAGTTCAAACCAGCAAATGTTTTTCACTCATTCATCAAAAACGACATAATTCAAAATACGAAACAATCCTATTTCACAAATGAATCATCTAAAATGCCGCAATTCAAAATCATTCAACTGATCACTACCAATTGAAACAAAAAAAACTCCACAACTCGAAATATAACAGTTTAGAAGATAAACGATACGCACGTTACTCTACGACGGCTGAACGACAACTCAAGATGTGGCATTTCAGTGGAAGGGGTCCTATGCATCTTGATAACAACAAAACGCCATATCTAATGACGGTCATAACTCAAAAATTACAATTTTTGAGTTGTGGCACTTTTGTAGCAAGGGTGCGATATATTTTTCATCAAAAATATATTTTAATTTTATTAGCATAATGATTGAGCACTTGAGTTTTAATAACACGACATTTCGATATTTCAATGAGATATTTTATTTTATTTAATAACCGTCGTTGAACAGCTGACCCAATTTTTATGGGTTTACGACTACTGATGTTCAACTCCGCAGCCTTGTAATTTTGAACCCAATCCAGAAGACGAGGGAGCTCCTGGATCGAGTTTTGGGACTTTTCGAGTATTGGGATCGTGTAGGACTTTTTTGATGCAGCTAACCCGCATTTGAGTTACATGGAGAGGAAGACCACGAGAACCTCCCACGGTTAGCATGACGGCAAGGGGATTCTAACCCATGATCCGCCTAACACTGAGGATGTTTCACGTCAGCACTGTGGTCAGTGTAAGCCGGATGCGGAATGCATATCGACTGGGATTCGATCCCGGTTCGCCTCATGGGAAGGCGAGCGCTCTATCTCCTGAGTCATCGCGGCTCTTAATGGGATATTGAACACTTTAACACTGCCAATCTGTACTTTAAAAGAAATGCTTAGTCGATTCTTATATTTTTATTATTTACAAAATTAGGCGCAGAAAGTATTACGACAAAACAACAACAGAAAATGCAACAGTAAAATAAAATAAAAAATATAAAAAAACATATTTTGTGCGACAAAAAAAAGCATGAAAAAATGTAATGTAGCAAAATGAAGTATCCTGAGAATCTAAATCAGAAAAGTAGATTTTTATTTTAGAAAAAAAAGACCGAAAAAAACCACTCGCATTTTATTTAATTTATTTGGGCATCGTCCAATAAAATGCATTGCGTCAGTCAGTAAAAACGTAGCATGAGATCGGAGTTACGCACTTTATATTATTTGAGAATTTTAAGTGAATAATATTATTACTTTTAGGCGTGCTTTCTGCCATTAACTCTGAACTACGAACCGGTGACACGTGTCAATTATTATGGATCTATAAATTGCTTTACGTTGAATAGTTTTTTTGTTCATGCTTTAACGGCGGGTAAAAATACAGACAATTCTTTTATTTTATTAAAGGGCTTCGGAGAAATTATAAAAATATCTTATAACCAATTCGCATTTATCCTACGTAATACGGAGTTATGCTTACAAGTATATTCTATTTCAATTTAGTCAACAAAGTAAGAAAAAAAAATAAACGCATATAAGTAAATCGAAACAAAATTATGAATATAAACGTAAATTAATGAATATTAAATGCATAAAATTATTGTTAATGCTTATAAATGTAAAAAAAACAATAAAATATATTATAATAATCATTTTTTGATCAATATCATTTAAAAAATTAATAGTATATGAATAATATAGTAAGTAAATGATTTTTTAAATGAATCAGTAAATTACGAAATATATATAAAAAATATTAAATTTTAATTCCATAAAGAATTAATGCATGGAATATACATGTATGGGAAAATAAGGAAATGGATAAAAACCCAAAGAATTATCAAATTTAATACGTTTTCCTTACTTTTTATTCACTGAACTGAAGTAATATTCAGTTAAGTATTTTTAGTTTACATAAAAATTTTCCAAAATTTGTTTAGCTACACACAAATAAACGTTTAAACTTTAATAAAGCAACATGAAATAAATGTTCAGAATCAAAATATTTTATTTTATAACCGTCGTTAAACAGCCAATCGAATTTTTAGTCTACGACTACCACTGTTCAACTAAGTATCCTTGTAATTTTGAACCCAATTCAGAAGACAAGGGAATTCCTGGATCGAGTATTGGTAGAAATCAGCACTCGTGAAGGACTATTTGATGAAACTTTTGAAGGACTTTTTGATGCGTTAGATGGAGAGGAGAGGAAAACCATGAAACTCTCCCACGGTATGCCCGACTGAAAGGAGACTCTAACCCATGATCCCGCTACCACTGAGGATATTTTACGTCAGCACAGTGATCGGTGCGAGTCGGGTGCGGAATTCGAGACAACCAGCTATTGCTGAGGTTCGTACCCGTCTCACCTCATTGGGAATAAAGCGCTCTCTCACTTGAGCTACCACGGATCAGAATCATAATATTAAAAGGTTTTTGATCGCCTTATCTTGCTGAAATTCTAGATTTCATTAATCTTCTACAAGGATTATTCAAAACTGTTTCTTTCCGTCAACCAAGATTTTTTGGAATAGTTTTATATTTTAAAAATTTCTATGAACTTAGTTATTGAGTTTATATTTTTTATTGAATATTTAGAAATCTATTTTAATTTAATTTCTACATTTTGGCACATCAGAGATTTTCTACCTACCATCGCCACACCATTTTCTTATCTAAATTCTTTTGTTTGTGTTCTTTTGTTTCTTATCTAACTTCTTATTTTGTGTAAGTTTGTTTTTTCTATCCTGTTAGTCAACCTTTCTTTTAATATTTTTTAAAAATTTTTTAAAACTTGTTTAGACTTTCTGCGGTATCTCTTTCTGCAGCTTTATCTTTTTCTGTTTTCTGATACGAGAGTGCTTCCATAATAAAGAACCACTGAAAGAGGTTCTTTATTATAGAAACGACACTATTGTATTTCTATTTATAAGGCATTATTTATGCTGTTTTTACGTAGTTTAGTTCAATTTATTAAATATTTATATTTCTTTTAAGTAGTTTAGTTCTATTCATAAAATGCCTCTTTAAAAACACGTTAGTACTATCTTAAATGGAGTTTCATCACGAGATATTTGTAACATTGAGATATTAGTTTGCGCTAAATTTTTACAGCTAATATGTGTGAGAAAAGGTATAAAATGCATAGATTTAAGTAAACCATCAATTTTTTTCATTTGCATTATATTTTACCTTGGTTTCAATTTGTTAAAATTGCCCCATTTCATAATTATAACCATTCTAATTCGATTGAATTTAGTGGAATCGATTTAGTGGAATCATATTAGACACTGGTCCATATCAGGTCCATATTTGCGCATTTCATGATCCTTGAGCTTTGAGAATACCCATTTTCCTTTTTTATGGTTTATATAAAGTTTTTATGTGGTCTAAAATTATATCAAAATCGGGATTTTGACCAAAGTTTGCAACAATTAGATCTTGAATGATGTTTCAAGCATGTTACCATAAGTATACATTATGAAAAACCAAAACGCTACGAGGTGTGGTAAAATGCTGCAAAATTACACTGCTCGAAACAACTTATAATCTCAACATTTTAAAATTATTTTTAGAAGCGTTAATTTTGTAAGAAGTAGTTTTGTAAGTAACGTTAAAATTAAATAGATTCATTTATGTGGTATAGCTCTACGTGCTAAATTTGTCATATAAAGAAAAAAAATACAGAGGGAGTTTATATATCTCTTAGGACAGATTTAGTTTGACAAAATTTTCGCAAAGTAGATTTTATATTTTTGTGTTTTTTGTATGTAACATAAACAGATACGTTAAAATTGCTTCCCGAAAGTGACCAATATGGAATTGAGTGAGATGCAGAATGTTTGTATTTGAATGAAATAATTTCCTTAACAATTGTTGTAGCTAATTTACGTCACACTAGAGCTGCACAATGGGCTATTGGCGACGGTCTGGGAAACATTCATGAGGAGGATCCGAAGACATGCCATCCTAGTTTTGATCCTCTGCAGAGGGGATGGCACACCCGTTTCGGCAGTCACTGTAAAAGTTAATTTGCATTACTGTCAAACGATAAAAAAAATTAGTTACGCCGTTACATAAGAAATTCAGTCTTTTTTCGCCAATGGATTACATTTATTTTTGAAAATTAAAATAGATGCAACAAAGTATTTTCTGCGTCATAGCACTTCAAGCAGTTTGAAATATATCTACATTGTTCTTGCACATTATAAGAAATGAAAAGTATATAGTTATGAATATTTCTGAAATCAGCAATTTTCTCTGGTAAAAATAAATGAAATAGTGTAAGGAGTATGATTTTAAGTTAACTTATTGTTATTCAATTGTATTAGGCAAACAGTCATTTTAGTTTTTACATATAAGATAAATTAGTATTTTCTTTAAAATATACTAGTTTCATTTATTGAAATAGATAGAAGGAAAAATTTTTTTATTGCACTTCAAAAATATTTATTATATATTTTTTAAAGGGCGTCATATAAAAATGCTTCGTATACCTAATGAAAAGAATATGAAGTAAAATTTCTTGGTGCTCTTTATTTATATTCCTTTCTTAATAAAGCTTTATTTTGCTTTTTAAAACTATATTTTTACAACGATGAACAATAATTGTTAGCTCAATTTTCTGAAAACTGCATTTTTCTAATTTCGCTTTTTTATAAATTGCTTAGGATAATTTCTGTTTTTGAAAGATTCTTTTAGAATATTGTTTGAAGTTTGGCATGCATTTTTGTCATAATTCATTAAAACTTCGTCAAGAAATTTTTCAAGTTAACTTTAAAATTTTATATGAATTTTTCCAATTGACTTTTTATGGAATCAATTTTGCCTTTTTTTTAAATGAAATTTCCTTTTCTTAATCAAAATTATAATCAAATATCGTAAGGTAAGCATCCACTAAATGTTTCGCATATAAATTCAAATCTTAAATAAGATAGTGTTTAAAATAAGCAGTTAAAAAGTATTTTTTTTAAATATTTAGAAAAAATTAGTTAAAGTGGCTTATTTAAAGTGAAGATATTTTTTTTTTGAAACGTACCATTCTTTCGTAAATTATAAGATATTAAAGCAAATTGCTCAAAAATTTAAGATACAATTGTGAAAAAGTAAACTATCTACACTATAAAAATTATGAATATCATATAGAAGAGTATTTAATGGCGACAGCTTTTTTATTCATTCTCAAAGATAGGCTTAAATGACAAGCTTAAATAATAGTCATTTCATAAACTTCAACAGTATTTTTTGTTCTTTTAGATGAACAATATTACTGTTCAGCAAAATACTTAAAGTAAAAAATCCAATCTTGATAACGATGTAAATGATTTTAGCTTTCATTAAAAAAAACATGTTTCTCTACTAATAGACGACGGGTTATTTTGCTGTTGAATTTCCATTATAAAGAATAGATTTTTTTTCTATTTGTTGCAGTCGAAATGTGTTTCTAATTCCTTCAATTAGTCAAAATTTAGATTGTAAATAATGTAATTGATTTCCTCTAAAATTGCCTCCAGTTTAAACTCTGGGTTTCAGCCAAAAGTGCTGATATATCCTCCATCATAGAACATTGACATTAGCTGATAATACATATTAAAAGAATCGTTTATTTTGTTTATGATTCCCTCAAAAGTAAAATATCTAATGCATTTATAATGAGTGCAATAGTGAAAATTGTAACAATGAATATGCATTTTTTTCTATTCTAATGAAGAAGGCAACTAAAATAAAGACACACAACAAATAAATATAACTAAAACTCATACTTTATGGCTTCAATTTAAAAGTTAAAAAAAAAACCCAACTACAAATGCTTACTTTCGAAACTCAGCAGAAATGCTTTTGTTAAAAAATAATCTTCTGAGTTATAGGACATAGTTTATAGTTCAGAAATGTCATGTTTTAACTATCCGAAAAAAGAACGAAAGAATTATCTTGAAGAAAGAAACATCAAAATAGCATCCGGTCGATACAGCGAAAACATCTTGTTTTGCATTTGTAGATAAAAGCATACTTTTTTTTTCTTTTTGTCAAAGATTTATAAAATAATTTTCTCTTAAGAATAACAAAATTCAGCAATTAAGTTTTTAAAACATTTAACTATTTCAAGCCATTATTGTAGAAATACATTGATTGAATTTAATGTACAATATTGAGCTTGCAATTTTGAATTTATAATTTTGTCATGACAAAAATGATTCTGTAGTAGCTTCTGATTTCTATTGGTACTCTTCTAGTTTGTAATTTTATACGTGATGTGCACTTATTTTAAAAAATTTAATCTTCAAAATGGTATTACAAAGTTTGATTTCCATTAAAGCAAATTTTTAAAAGCACTTTTGAAAATGTATTTTATACCACAGCTTACAATTTGTTGTATTTTATATACAAATGCATTAAAGAAAATTGAAATAAAATACTTTAAAATCTTCGCAAGTGAGTTTCATATTTCTCCTTAAAAATCCTTAAGTTTAAGAAAATAAAAGAGTAGAGATAAAAATAAATTATTTATATTCATATTCGTTATTATTTATGCATAAAAGTTATTTAAATTCAAATACGGTCTGAAGTCATGCTAAAATCGATCCTTTGGAAAATGTATGGTTGATGGGCATAAATGGAGAACGTTTTGAATAAGAAACTAAATTCTAAGATGAGATAGCTATCCTTTGTGATGACATAAGAGAAACGTTTTGCATTTATTTGGGGTTTAAACTGCGTGCATCAGTAAATTTTATACGATTATATAGAATGTACGACATATTTTCGAATAGTTTTGAATATTGTTCTATCTGTGAATAATAATACTCTTTTATAAGATTTTGAAAACGTAATTTTAATTTTAATTCTTGAAAAAAGAAATACTTATATTTTTTTAGTCTAATGCCAAAACGGTAAAAAAGAAGGAAAGTTCTAAAATTGCATAGAATTTATTTAAAAAATTTACGTTATCATTCCTCTTACAGATGTCGTCGTATATAAATACGTTATCAGTTCTGGCGAAGTATGCCATATAATTGGTATAAAAATATAAAGTATGCCTCTCATATAAGTCCTATCTGTATCGTTATTAATGGTTTAAATCATATATCTTTATTTTGCACTTAATGTCCCGTACCGACAGCCATTAAAATAATTTTTAGAAACTTTATCAGAAGTGATGTCATAATGTGACATATTACAGGTTACTTCAATCAGTTTTCATTACTTGTGATTCTGCCAAACCATAAGTGAGAAAATAAAGATGAAAAATATCAAAACTTTTTCAAGTTCATAATTGAGAGATGTTTTTTATATTATCGCGTTTTCTCTGTTTTCTACGACAATTCAATTTGATTTGGTTTTGTTGGCTCACCTTTTTCAGCAATGATTAATTAACTTTGATATAGAAATACTTCCGTTTGTGTACCTTGAAAGTCTTCGATACTATCAAAAAGGCAAATATATTTAGAATGGATTGACATTACAAGTTTTCAATTTTAAAACGTAATATATCGTGTCCTCTGTTTATTACATACCAAATATGTGTGAAATACTTAGCAATATAAGGATAATAGTTTACAAGCATGCTCGTATTGTGTAAGCTCACTTCTATGAGACATAATTCTATATAGCTCTGTCTACAATAGTCGGGAATGGGGACGTAGTGACTCAGTGGATAGTGCATTCGCCTCCCAATGAGGTAAACCGGGTTCGAATCCCAGCGATGGCTGGTCGACGAATTGTGCAAGCGACTCGCACCGATCACAGTGTTGAAAAATATACTCAATGTTAGACGGATCGTGGGTTAGAGTCCCCTTGCCGTCAGGTTAACCGTTGGAGGTTTTCGTAGTTTTCCTCTCCATCTAAGGCAAATGCGGATTAGTTCCATCCGAAAAAGTCCTCCACGAAGGCAAATTTCTACCAATACTTGATTGAGGAGTTCCCTTGTCTTCTGGATTGGGCTCAAAATTACAAGAATACTTAGTTGAACATTGGTAGTCGTAAACTGAAAATTTGGTCGTCCGTTTAACGACGGTTAAAAAATAAATATATTTTGAAACTAACCAGAGTCAAATCAATAAAACATTTTGAGAACTTTGAATGAAAGCATTTTTAATTTAGATCCAGCAATCTGCTAATCGTCAAGATACAAAAATGATTGCAAAGTAATCTTTAGGATTGGGTCTGCAAAGGGAGCATTTCGTAACAATGGTTGTGTTAGAGAATAATTAACTCAAATGAAAACGCTGAAAATACTCCCGTCATAGAAACTATCGAATAAAACTATGAAAATTTAATGGAATTTTTGTCACATTTATTTATATTAAAAAAATGCCAAAAGCGCCTAAGGATCCCTAGGGTTGTGTTCCACACCATTTGTGGAAGTAAAACTCAATCTACATCAAGTATATGATGATCACCATCATTTACCAGTTATTTGAAGCATAACTCAGCTTCTTCATTACTTTTCACTCTTGCATACAAAACTCCCAATAAAATGATTCTTAGCATGAATGTAATGATTTTAGAGTCATCGCCTCTGAAATTGAACTAAATGCTCTAGGAATTTCTGTTAATAAAATATACTGCTTAAGTTGAGGATAGATAAGAAATAGGAAACGCATGAAGAAATAGGGAAGTGCAGTTTGTAGAGTTAGGTAGAAACAAAAATGAATTTATTTGAATATTAAAAATCTACTTTAGTTAAATATCCATGACAGATAAAAAAAAGTTTTATGTTGTCTTGTTCCATTAAATAGGAAAGCATGTTGTGTTTCAATAAAACTTGATCTTTTATACTGCCTGCAAAATGGCTCGAATTTGCTTTCATATCACGAGTCAAAAATTTTCTTATAAAATAGTCGACTTATTTTTTAAATAGCAGCGTTGAAAGTGTTTCCAAAGTTTTAGTTTTATGTTTTCAAATATGTTTTTTCTATAGTTTTAATAACGTTTGGAGTCATTTTGCTTACTTAGGAGAAATAAGGATTCGTTAATGGACCTTACATGAAATTGACAAGATCCCTTCATATGAAAAGGAAGTATTCACTTTTTCTTATAAATTTTTATACACTTTTTCTTACGAGAGTGACGGCTTTTTTAACTAATAAATTTTAAATTATAAATATATATGTATATATATATATATATATTACAATATATATTACAATATATATATTATTGTTGATAGAATTACAACTCATAAAATAGTCACCTTATTTTTAATATGGTAGCATTGAAAGTGGTTCCAAAGCTTTCATCATCAATGGCTAGACAGCCCAGGATGGGCCTTGGCCTTATGAAGAAGTATTTTTCCAAGCTAACCTCCTTTCTGCTAGCCTTTCAAAGTTTTTAGTTTTTAAGACCAAAAAGTCTTTTTCCGAGCCATCTATCCATCTCAAATTTGGCCTGTCTCTTTTTCGTGTGCCATCTTTTCTGGCATGGAAAACTCTTTTTGTAGTACGGTCATCATCCCTTCTGATAACGTGGCCTGCACATTTTATTCTTTGTAGTTTAATGAAGTTGATAGATTCAGTATAAGAGTGATGAAGCTCTAAATTTGAGCTTCTAAGCCACACAACATTTTTTTGAATTCATCCAAAAATACTTCTTAAGATCTTTCTCTCAAAGGTACCCAACATAACCTCATCTGTACAAGATATTGTCCTGGTTTAACAAGCATATGTTAAAATTGATCTTAAAAGAGATTTATATAATAAAACTTTCGTTTTTCTATGAATTACATAAAATTTTATGCATTTTCGAATTCCTTTAAAACATCTATTGGCCATAGTGGTTCTGCTTTGTATTTCCATTGCAATATTGTTCCTGTTGTTGATTACAGAGTCTAAGTAAACGAAATCATTAATAATCACAAATTTATATTCTTCAATTTCTAAGTGGGTGTTGTAGAAGCTTGTTTTAGTAAAGGGCAAATATTTAGTTTTGCTCTCGTTTATTCTTAGGCCTGTCTCGTGAGCCGCTTTTTCTAAAGAAATAAAAGTGCAATAGATGTTCAAACCATAATGTTGATCGCCATCACTAATATTATAGTGATAGTTGAAGTATCATCATTTACTTTCGACCGTTACCTAAACATCTTAATTTGGATGTAATAAAATAATTTGTCTCAAATAAAAAGAATAAAATCGTTTAAGTAAAAGCTTGATTTATTGAGCAAATATTAGTATATTAAAAAATGGCCATATTTAAAGCATAGAGATAACAAAGAAAAGAAATCCCTTAAAGGGATCAAGATTACACTCTCCACATTGAGAATTTTTGATTGGGAATGATTCTCAAAGGTTGGGACTGGGAGGCCCAAAAGAGTACCCCCTGTCGTCACAAATTTGAATATGAAAATGAATGAATTTGTTCTCAACGGACACAGGAGCATGGAGAAGTGATCCCAGTTTGGCGAATTATCGAAATATAACATAGCCAAACTCCCATAATCAATATTAGCTTTGAAACTACTTTGGCAATCGTGAATCGCCTACAAGACTAAGAATTAATATATCCGTAACTGAAATATATTTGTGGTGCGAAATTTAAGAATAAAGAGTTATAAATAGATTTTTGTTTTCGATTAGACGTGACAGTGAATTAATGAGTTTGCATTATAATTGAAATAAAAAGTTAGTCGCTACATTGATAGATCAGAGAGGAATAAAATATTTTATGTTCGCTTTTATCAAAATAAACTCATTTGTTTAATTTAAATATTGTCACGTAGAATAACTAGGACTTAGTCTACAAAGTT